>NC_056703.1:30799468-30844468 GCF_018831695.1 Puntigrus tetrazona | reverse complement strand
TAATATTATAAATATGATTTATTTGTATATTGTTTTAATATCTAAATAACAATAATAAGTACAAAACACATAATTATATTATTCATATATTTTATATTTATTTATAATATATATTTATATATGCATCAACATGTACATATTTAAAAAAATGATATATATATATATATATTATTTAAAAAGAATATATATATATATATATATATATATAATTTATTTTTAAAAATTATATTTTATATTTTATATATATATATATATATATATATATATATATATATATATAATATATATATATATATATATACACATATATATAAAATTCTGCCAAAACATTTAAGAAAATACAGCTATAAAAAGTATTTTAGAAAAATAATATAAGCAAATAGGCCCTACTTTTTCAGTACAACTAATAATTATTTACAGTATAGATATTTAAACCCATCTTTGGATAAAAGCGTCTGTACAAAACTGTAAATGTCTTAATTTCTTCATTTTCAAACGTTAAACTTTGCTCTCCTACGTTTGTGAAGATGTTCGGCGCGTCGTGAGTTTCCGAGCGCAAACTAAAAACACAGATCCTGAGCTCTGAAACCTGTGTGATTCGAGGCCTTTTCCGTCACTCTAAGCCATGCAGAAATGTCCGGTAGATTTATTCAGAAATGCAGCGGAGATGTGTGACCGTGTCGGTGTGACGCTTCACTCACGTGGAGGTGATCGTCCGGAAGCGCTCCTGTCCCGCTGTATCCCAAATCTGCAGCTTGACTTTCTCCCCGTTGATTTCCACCGTGCGAATCTTGAAGTCCACACCGATGGTGGTGATATAGCTACCTGCGGTGAACCAGCAGAAAGACCACGAAACCATCAGGCAACCAAGCAGATTCAAAGATTTTAATTTCGCTGCATGCCTTATAAACATAACCCTCCATGCATCTCTTATTTCGCAAATGTGTGTAAACCTTTGCTTTTTTAGCATTAAATTACTGTGCAGATATTGTCAGGGCTGTAGAAATCAGCAGGACCTGCAGCAGCTCAAATCAAACACACACGAGCGACCGAAAACCTGTTTGTAATCAGCTTTCTATAACGACCAACCCTTTGTGCTTCTTACACGGTTAATGTTTGTTGAAAGCACATGCGAGGCGTTGATCCTACCTGAAAATGTGTTATCAGCAAATCTCAGCAGTAAACTGCTTTTGCCAACACCTGCGGAAAATCAGAAGAAGAAAAAAAACATTACAGCTTCACAAAGAACACATGAACCGACGTTCATAAACTCTGGGGTCTTAACTTTTACGTCATTCACATTCTATAGAATTACAATTATATTTGATATATTATTTGACATTTTTTAAATATTGTTATAAACATACATATATAATGCTTATTATATTGTGTATATAATTTTATATTTTTTAATTATTATAAGCATACATATGTGCATTACATACATATATATATATATATATATATATATATATATACATATATATATATATATATATATACACACCGTTATTACTTATATTATAGCTATATTTAATTATGAATAATGAAAAACTTCACGCATCTACTTTTAGACATCGATTGTTGTTATATATATATATATAAAATATACAAAATGTAATATGCATTATATATGTATGTTTATAACAATATTTCGATGTATAAATATATATATATATATATATATATATATATATATATATATATATATATACACACATACATACATCGTTATTACTTAAATTATATTTATATCTATATTTAATTGCCATTTATTTTTTATTTGTTTAATTCCCGTAATTTAATAACAACATCTCAGTTTGATATAAATAGATTGCAGGCTGAAATGAAATATACTAATGCTAAAACTTCACGCATCTAGTTTGTTTAGACATGGGTTCAGTCACAGACAGTTCAACTAATAGGTCGGTCAACGTAACTTATTCATATTTAACTTTAATAGACGATAAAAAACTATTTCAGAACACACCCTGACTGTGTTGCTCTAAACTGTTGACAGGCCCATCATACAAGCTAAGGCAGAAACAACAGCCCTATCGACCTCGACCAATGTCATTAATGAGATGTCAGGATGAATCAACACAGACGTGTCACGTCCAGCACAAATAAACCCTCCGAGGTGCTTCTAGGTGATGGAAGTGTCGTTCTAAGCGAGCCGAGGCCTGTTTCCCGTCCCTCATCCTCGGTGTTTCCTTACCGCTGTCGCCGATGATGAGCAGCTTGAAGAGGTAATCATAGTCCCGCGCCATGGCCCGGCTCGATCCCCTGCGCTGAGAGGCTGTCCAGGAAGCGAAAGCTCCCGCTGCTGCTGCTCCTCCTCTCCCGGCGGAGAGGCAGCCGTATACGTGCTTTAACGCGTCCCCGGGTTTGTCTGGAGCCGTTCGCGGGGCACCGGAGGCTCACACACCCATCTACACTCGCGGCGGATCTGACGCTCGCCTCGCGGCCGCTCAAACAGACCCCGCCCACTGCACCTCGCCGCGCATGCGCACAAACACCCGGCTGTACCGCGGCGGATCCGCCGGCAGAGGGCGCTGCAGAGGCGTCTCTTCAGTTACACTCACAGACATGAGAAATATTATTTTTATGTGTGTGGTTCAAATACTGCATGATTTATTTGTAAGAATGAACCCAAAGTTAAATCACAGTCATTATATGTAATATAATACAATATAATAATATATATTTATGTTGTTGTTGTTGTTTACTGCTTTAATAATCCCAGTAGGGCAGCAAATAACAAAATAACTGAATCACACACACACAACAAAATGCACAAACAAAAACAAAAATAAATTATTATTTATTTTTTGAAAGGAGTAAAAGAAGCATGGTGCATATTGTGCATAGTATTACAATTAATTGTTTCCTATGTGAATATATTCAACGCGATTATTTTTTTTGCATCATTACTCCAGTCTTCTGCACTACATGATTTTTGGAAATCATAAAAAAAATCTATTTTAAATAAATCCTGTTGTATTGAACTTTCTGTTCAATCCTAAACAAAAACGTCAACATGAATAAAGTACATTTGACACATTTAAACAGAAAACAGCTTTTTTAAATGCTAGTTTAGACTTCAGAAGCACAGAAAAACATCCTAATTTTTGACTGATGGCTTCGAAAATGTGCCAAATCAAAATAAATGAAAAATTATAATAAAAAATAAAAAAACCCTAAAACATTAAAGCTCTTTTATTATTGTATACCTGTCGTTAAATTAATAAAGTGAAAAATAAAAATCCTTAAAACGTTTAATTGTGTTGATATTTTCTTCCACAATGAATTTCAGATGTTTTTAAGTGTGGCTTGTATATAGTATAGTACACAGATTGTTTCATCTTTCATACTGTTTTGCATATTGCATTAAATACAATACCAGGTATTATACAGCAAATATAGATACTTAGCGGATCATTACTGCATAAAGGCACTACATATATTACAGAAAAGTAGCTAATATTGTACTGAATTTTGCATTGTAAATACTGTCTGTGACTCATTTATGTTTTATTTAATTGTATTATTTTTTATGCATGCATTTATTTTTCTTTTTATTATTATTATTTTTTATAGTTTATACACGTGTAAACTGTAAATTGAACTGGTAATTATGCTTTTATACCTGTTCAGTTGTTTTTGGGGTTATAAGAAAAGTCAAAAAATAAAAACAAAACAAGAAAAGCAGCTAATATCTGCCAAAAATTCTTTTATTTAGCATCCGTGTTGTGAACAACGTCTGAAAGGTTTTGCGTGTCGCATACATGCTATTCTCTGACGATCTGTATCCTGAGGAAATTGAGCAAAATGATTCGTAACGCTCGCTGGTCAAGAGGGAAGCGACTCTGATGCCGAAGCCGAAATCTTAAACTGAACGAAGACGCTCTCAGACGTGGCCGCTGTGTCACACCAAACACAACCACGCAGATTTGCATTGTGCGGCAGAAAGATGGGCCATATGCAAACGCATACAGTTTTGAAAGAACAAAAGATGGTCTTTATACATTCGCACTGCGACAATGCTCTCGGGGGAAAAATAATGCAATGACAAGAAACAGGAAGTAGACGTTTCCTTTCACTGAGACCGTGTGGCATGATCCTGGTCGGATCCTGACTGTGAGAGCCTCCAAGTGCACTCGTCTGGGACTCGCTCGTTGCTCACTTAATGAGCGGCTGGACGGGTCACAGACATAATTGTGGTGTCCACCCAGACCGAGCCGATTATCACCAGAGCAACAGGTTCGTTTCATGCTTACGGTTCATTTATTTACCCACGAGAGAAAAACAACTGTCTATCGTGTCCTGCATCTTCAGAACATCTCGTCTTGCCTTTAAACCTACAGAGACTTAACAGTGAAGAGACGTTAAAAAAAGCCACGTTATGTATATATATATATATGTAATAAGTGTGTGTGCATTTACATGTACACGTCTATATCATGTATAAATTATATTTAAAAGATAAAAAACATTTTTAATATTTTTCTTAAATATATACATAATAAATATACACATGTATGTATACATACATTTATAGGGATATAGAAAAAGATCATATTTATTATGCATTTTTTAAATCATCGACTGCTAGCAAAGCTTTTTTTTATTGGCTGGACGAAATCACAATCTTTTTTTTTTTTATTATTAATTAATTAATTAAATATTTGTTTTTCTCATACATCATTAAAAATATAAACTCAAATCATTTCATCAAATAACTCTTTAGCATTCGACCAAAAGAAAGAAAAAAAAAGCTGAACATATAAAGATGAGACATTAGAAGAGAAATATATCAGGTATTCTCAGATTTGCAAAATACAGGTCGTGAAGTTGCATAACGTCCGCCTCCTCTCTCCTGTGAAAAAAAAAAAAACAGGAAAATAAAACATTAAAAACATTTAGTATTTAAATCGATCTGTGCAAAGCCGTACTGTGGAGCACAAAAGATGATGCTAAACTTCAAAGCGCGACGGAAAAAACATTTTTGCACTGGCCTTTCGTTTCATTTTTGCCTGTCCTTTTTCATTATGCAAAAGAGATGACAAAACTGTCACGGTTCAGAGCGTTCGGGGATCGAGAAGCCAGACGTGTTTCGCCACACATCGCGCCGAGCTAAGTTTAGCATCAAACCACGCGCTGGTCAAGAGCAGAAGTCGAGCAGACGTGTTCCTGAAGCGTGACTCACGCCGACTTAGACGTTCCTTCAGCCACGCTTTTAAAGAAACCGATGCAGAAAACACAGGGGCTTTTAGCAGCACTTCCTCTGCTCCCCCCGTTCCTCTGAAACCGACTTCCTGTTGATGTAAAAGAGCGGGATCAGGCTTCCAACAGAAAGCCGGATGAGAATCCAACGCTCCGGGCTAAAAATAAGATCCACACAGCTGCATGGACTGCTGAGAATATCTGGGTAAAAGGAGTTTATTTTAGACAGTAAGAGACCTCGGGTCAAACATACAAATGAGTCCCGACCAAACGTGACTCTTTATTTCCATTTCAGAGACATAGCTGTAAAACACAGAAACATCACGAGGGCTGGATCTCTATAAATCTCCAGCTTATTTTGCATTAAATAAAAAAAAACACTTTTTTGCACAATTTGGACAATTCTCCGACAAAAGTCAGAGATTAAAGATGTGAACAACTGCAATCTTCTCAGAAATGAGAGAATATATTTGGACTATTTTCCACAGAATTCTATCTTTCTTTAATCATAAAAAAGATGACTTTTTGAGTTTATATCTGACAATTATGAGCTTTTTTGCTTAAATTGTAAATTCATGTCTGCCAATAATTTTTTTTTCTCTTTTTTTTCTTCTGAAAAAGTAGTTGTGAGATAAAAAGTCACTCACAATATATTTAGTTTGTATTGTTACACATTTATTCTTCTGGTTGTATTACTGTACTGATATATGTGTTCTTAATTTAATTATATATTTATTTATTTATCCATGTATTGTATTATTTTAAATATTATTACAAATAAAAAAAATATTTATTGTTTTATTTATTTAAATGTATTTATTGTTTATTCTAAGTAAATCGTAGCTATACTTGCTGTATAACGCTTTGTATTTTATTTCATGCAATATGTAAAACAGTATAAAATATAACACATAATATGAACTGATTCTGAAATAAATTTAAATATTAAGATATATATCAGTTTGCAGAATCATTCAGTATAACAGAAGCGTAAGACTCTCTCTCTCACACACACACACACAGAGACACAGACACACACACACACACACACACACACACACACACACACACACACACACAGAGACACACACACAGACAGACACACAGACAGACATACACACACACACACAGACAGACACACAGACACACACACAGACACAGAGACACAGACACACACACAGACACACACACACACACACACACACACACAGACACACACAGACACAGACACACACACACACACAGACAGACACAGACACACACACACACAGACACAGACACAGACACACACACACACACACACACAGAGACACACACACAGACAGACACACAGACACACACACAGACACAGAGACACAGACACACACACAGACACACACACACAGACACACACACACAGACACAGACAGACACACACACAGAGACACAGACACACACACACACACAGACACACACAGACAGACACACACACACAGACATAAAGACAGACATACAGACAGACACACACACACACACACACACACACAGACCTGTATGAAGCTGTGAGGTGTTTATAGTGACTCACTGAGGATCTCGTCTCTAGAGCAGGGAGCAGGAGCGGGGCTCTCTGAAGGGGTTGCTCCCGGCCGGGACGCCGACCAGCAGAGCATCTTTACTGGCGTTCTGGAGGCAGTACTGCTGGAGATCCACAGCGGCTTGAGAAACCTGACACACACACACACACACACACACTCAGATCAAACTCACACAAGAAATTATATATGTGCCCTATGTATATATAGAAGCGCGTGTGCTGTGTATTCATTATGTACATATACACATGCATGTATATACTAGAGAAAATATTAGATTTATTCATTCATACTTCCATTTTCACAATAAATACTGTATTTCTGTGCATTAATTTATGCATGATAAATACGCAAAGAACACACACATATATAATGTAAGCAAACAACTTTTCTTTTGGACTTTTCTTTTATATCTGGCTGCTGTGAAGTTCTGAATCAAACGAGTCGTGAAACGCGCTTTCAAATCCTGTTCTGAATCAAATGATTCGATCGGAGCGCTTTGAATCATTTTTTAAAAGGTCTTTTAATACGAATTTGTGTCAAATTAAAAACATTTAATGAAATGGTATTACCTTTCCTAAAAAGACACATAATTAACCTCCCCTTGCTTTTTTTCCACAAGTCTTGTGTGTGTGTGTTTTATATATATATATATATATATATATATATATATATATATATATATATATATATATATATATATTAATATTATTAATAATTTGATTTTACTGAGTATATGATTTCTTTGTTTTAATAATAACGTAATTAATAAAGTATGTCAGTTGCAAACAATAAGATGTGGCATTATGTGCCTATAATATCAAACCTAATAATAATAGGTGAAATTAAACAAACCATAAGGAAGATGACTGCTCATTTATACCCAGACACGTTCTGCTGCTTTGCCGTATTTCATCTTTTAGGATATTTATGAAAAGCATTGCCGTATTCTAACTTTTAAGGATGTAAACCGAAGTCCAGCATCACTGTATACTGACTTACTTTGATCCTCTCCACGCTGGCCTCGAGTTTGAGCTGCTCCACAGTCCGCCTCATGCTCGTGAGGTTTGAGTTAGAAGACATGATGAAGATGATCCTCAGACTCAAACTCTCTCAGGACAGATGAAGGAGTGCGTCTGACGAGCGCGAGCTGGCTCATCTGTTGATATCGAGTCAGAAAGGGGCAGTGGGCGTGGCGGTGGGCGGGGCAGTGGGCGGGGCCGTTTGGCGTGTGCGCCGCGTTATCTCGAGCTGAACGTCAATCAAATCCGTGCCAAAACATATATCGCAAAAGAACGCGTACAAGTTCTGGAAACGTAAAAACAGAAATGTCATACTGATGATGCCAGATAACAGGATCCTGTTTATTTTTTCCTATTTTGTGCAATTTCGTGCATGTTTTTTTTACCCCAAAAACTTTTTTGTTTTTGCAATACTGTACTGTTTTTCAAATGTATGCAATACTGTGTTTTGGTGTTTAGTTGTTTTTATTCAGACACTTTTAGAAAAATATCTGAGAAAAAAAAAGTCTTAAAAGTCTGTATTAGCATCAGCTTTGTATTAACTTTTTAGTATAAGCTTTTTGTTAACATTTTTATTTATTTATTTTTATTTTTTAGCCCACATAACTTTATACAACTGTATCTTTTCGTTAAAAGTTATGTAACATATTTTCTCTAATATGATAAATTATTTATTATTATTTTAATTAATTGTGTATTATTTACGTTTTTAATTATCTAATTATTTGTATATATTTAATGTTCTTATATATTTTATTTTATGATTATACTTTTCTATTTAAGTGTTAAATAATTATTTTGTCAAATATATGCATTTTGAAATATAAAAAAATAATTATTATTATTTATATTTATTTTATACGGTCTTAGGGCTTTTGCCACGATGAAGACCTTTATTGTGAAATTATTTCCGGTTAGACTGTCATCGCGGTAGCAGTTTTCACAAAACAGCGCTCTCTTCCTTGCTCTGTCGGTCGGTGTAGAGCTCGTCCAACCCGTCCTTCATCGATCATAACGTTTATTAATAAAGGTAAAGAGTTTTCTGTCGCTGTGATGGCACGCGGGAGACGTGGCGTGACGTCATAACGCTCCCAAAATGGTAGCGTGGAGAACGCGGGCTTTCACGTGACTATAGCAACGGAGCCGGCGTCCATAGAAACACGTTTCGTGAAATTAGTTAATTAGTTATTTAATCTAAATAAATTAGCTTTCCATTAATACATGGTTCGTTGGGAAAGGACAGTATATTGAGATATAAATATATCTGAGGGAGCAAAAAAAATATTGAAAATATTAATATATATTATATATATATATATATATATATATATATATATATATATATATATATATATATATTGAAGTATATATCGAAATATTGAAGTTTTTTTTTAATTTAGTTTTAATATATTTATGATAAGAAATGCACAGATGTCTAAACAGAACATTGATCTTTACTTAATAGCCTGATGATTTTTGGCATAGAAGAATAATCATTTTGACCCATACAATGCATTGTTGGCTATTGCTACAAATATAGCTGCTGCTGATGGCTGCTTTTGTGCTCCAGAGTCACTGAAATTCAGGTTTAATTACTCTTGCCTAACGCTGTGATGTGTGTTTATAGAGTATAAAGTCCTGGATGATGATCTGAAGATCTCAGACTGATGGAGCTGCTGCCCGTTCTGGAGCCGGAGGAGCGGCCCAAGAGCAGACAGTGGTATGAGCTGCTGTGAATTACTCTCATCCGTGTGAGTGTGTGTGTGTGTGTGTGTGTGACAGCGTCTGTTCCTCTCACAGGTACGTGGTGGTGCCCGGTGGAGCCGGTCCTGCCGTTTCTGTGGGTCACACCTGCACTTTTCGGCCCTCCGGCGATGCAGGAAAGGGGCGGATTGTAATCGTCGGTGGAGCCAATCCGGACGGCAGCTTCTCTGACTCTTACATTATCAATCTAGGTAGTGCGCTCACTTCGGCATGCTGCACGGATAGGGCACGTGTTCACATCGGCCCGTAGTATCAAAAATAATCATGATCCATGGCGTCTAAAACATAGAAAACCATCGGACATTAAAATCATTGATTTAATTCATTCAAAAAAATATATATAATTAAGTAATACATATAAATACATGCATTTAATTGTATTGTATACCTATTTTATAACTGGGTATGTTAACTACTAAGTGCACTGCAAACTAACAGTATTATATTTGTAAACCAGAAAAAAGTTCCCGTTATGTAATGCATTCATGCATTAATCAACATCGATATTTTTGGTTTAATTTACATAAATGTATTAGCTGCATATTTCTTAGTTAGTGCAATCCGCAGATGTGTGACACGTTGCCTTGTGTTTTGTTGCAGATACTCATGAATGGGATATTCCAGACTGGGACGGGCTGCAGGCGCGCTACGAACACTGCAGCTTTGTTCCCGAGAGCGACCCGCAGAGTCTGTGGGTGTTTGCCGGAGCCGAGAAGAGCGGGAACCGCAACTGTGTTCAAGTGTTGCGCACGGCAGGTTATTAAACGCTGAATATCGACATGCATCATGTGCCACTGAAACACTACTAAAACAGGAATGATTAAGGCTTTCAGTGTTTTGAGAAAAGTCTCTTCTGCTCAGCAAAGCTGCATTTATTTGATCAAAAATACATGCATATGTGACTGTGTCTGTATTTTCTGTCATTATTGTTTGCTACATAAAAACATTATGTGAAAATGTAACCTTAAAATGAATGGTTGAAATCAACGATTGAAGCTTTAAAACTTTAGCCTGGATTTCACAGACAGTCACATATTATTTCAATTTTAAACAGCTGTTTTCTGTGTGATTATCTGTTAAAGCGTTGTATATTTTTGTGATTTTCTTAATAATATACTGATTTACTGCTCAAGAACCCTTCTGATTATTATCGGTGTTGAAAACAGTTGTGCTGCTCAATATTTTTTGTGAAAATTATAATGCACAACCATTAAAAAAATTGAGATGTGTAACATTTAAAAGATTGCTATTTGAAACAAATGCTGTTCTCTCGAACTTCGAGAATCCTGAAAACAGTTTTCATCAGAAATGAGCAGTAAATCAGTATATTATTATGATTTCTTAAAGGATCGTGTGACACTGCAGTAATGATGCTGAAAATTACACTTCAACAGATATTCACAGAAAAAACAGCTGATTTATATTTCAATAATTCACAAGTTTTTACTGTGTTTTTGATTCTGAGTCTAACTAAACACTGCTATGTCTGGATTCTGTGCTGAATGTCGTGCAGCTGATGCCGAAGGCCGCGGTTCGTGGCGGACGGTTCAGGTGAAAGGAACGGCTCCGACGGTCAGGACGTACCACACCAGCTCGGCCTGCGTCGGAGACAGACTCTACGTGTTTTCTGGAGGAGACGCCGGAGCGTCGCCCGTCGCTGATCCTCAGCTCCACGTCTTCGATACGGGTCTGAGAAACACTACATACTTCAGCAGATTCAGGAGTTGCGCGACCGAGGCGTGACGGAGGGACTGTGTTTGTTTGCAGTCAGCGTGACGTGGCTGCAGCCGGAGAGCAGAGGAAGTCCTCCCGCGCCGAGGCACGGTCACGTGATCACCGCCGTCGGCTCCCACGTCTACATACACGGAGGAATGGCTGGAGACAAGTTCCACAGCGACATGTTCCTGCTCAACACCGGTGAGCATATTATTCATTGTGCGATGAGAACAGAACATTTGCGAGCTCAAAAACAGTACATTTTACAATAGCATCTTATATGTGCAGTATGCAAAAGTTTGGGCACCCCTTGCAGAAAAGGTGAAAAATCATAACAAAATAAGAGAGGTTAAATCAAAAATGCATGTCCTGAATAAGATATTTTACACAAAAGAGGTTTACATATAGTGCACGAGACAACATTCACTGATGCTCCAAAGGAAACAAGATGCATTGCTTTTTAAATTCGTGCTTCATTTGTCAAACATGCAAGTGTCTTCTGTTGCTTCTGTACTATATGGAAAAAATGTTATATTTCAACAAAATAAGAACATATTCATCTTGTTCAAAAGTTTTCACGCCCCGGCTCTTAATGCATCTACTACATGAGTATAAATGTAATTTCTTTCTGGAGCATCAGTGAATGTTTGAACCTTTTTTTAATGGTCTCTAAACTGTCCTTAGTATTTCAAATCGTAGTATGTTTAAAAATGATGATTTACTAGTACAGTTCGAAGTGCAGATGGATGCGCACTTTAACGCCGAACATTGCCCACGAAACATTGTGCAGTGGACGAGGATTTGATTAGAACTACAAACAGTCATAAAAGTGTTAAAAACTACAAACATGGCGGATATGCGCGACCGACCGACAAGTAGATAAAGGGGTATTTGAGTGATAAATAATCAGTGTCTAACCTGATGAAAAAATATTGATAGAAACATTAAAGAAGCAGCTATGAAGAAATAGTGTGTCCCAAAGAGTGCCTGCTAGTCTGCTTCATACTTTTAGGGCATAGTATAAGTAGGTGAATTGGGACGCAGCAACTGTGTGCATTTTTACATTTTATTCTGATATTTTATACTACTGTTTTATGTTTAACTATTAGGAAATAAACTGAACTGTCCCTATACACATACTGATGTATTTCACTCTTCTCAGAAACGATGAAATGGGAGAAGGTTAGAACTAAAGGAGACGTACCGCCAGGCGTAGCAGGTCATTCATCCATTACCTTCGGGAAAAGCATCTTCATCTTTGGAGGAATGACAGCCGACGGAGCCACAAACGCCATGTATAAGTTTCAGTGCGGTACGAGCTCACGCACTTATTATAAGATACCTTTTGAATGAATATTCAATGTACATCTTGACTTGCATAATGCTGTAACACTGAACGACTGAGACTTTGTCAATATAAAAGCACATTAAAATTGTGATTTTAACATCAGAGTAATGAGTAAAGTTTAAACTTAGATGTTTTCATTACTTTTGAGTCAGTAAAATCATTTCTCACTTCTGCTGGCAGACAAACAGCGCTGGACGCGGCTGAGGTTCGACGGAGATCTTCCTCCGAGCAGACTGGATCACTCCATGTGTTTAGTGCCGTGGCGCGTGAAGACACCTGAAGAAGACGCAGCTCAGTCACGTGACGCAGACGTGGAGCACCTGTGCTTCATCTTCGGAGGGATGGACACTCAGGGCGTCATATTCAACGACTGCCTCGTTACTGTGCTCACATGAACGCTCAACTAGTTAAACTGTTAAAGATTCGATTTCCTGACAATCCCTTGATCCTGAAACTGTTTTCAGCTTTAAAACGATTAAACTAGCTACTGTAATTGTTCACCGTGTGTTTGGTAATGAGTTGATGACAAACAGGAATCTCTGAGGACTTGTTTTTATACTTGTTTGCTTGCTGAATTGCATCAGTGCTTCAATGTAAATGTTTCACACAAAAATTAAAATGTCAAGAAAAACACTGATGGCGTGTTTTAAATCCTTCCGCGTTTACAAAATCCATTTAGTGGTCCTTTCTAGTCAGCGATCACAGAATTTACCATTAATTTGAAACCGATATGAATGGTGAACGTCAGAGCCTGTGTGAGCAGCGCATTTTTGTATTTAAGACTTTGAGAGGAAGCCATGGCTGAATTTATCTGACCACAGATGGCTGCAACTGAATGAAGACCTAAATTATCCTGGGGAGCAGGAGAGAAGATGCAACTGAGAAAAATTTAGATAATAGTACAAGCTGTGCGTAATTTATACCTAAAGAAGGTTAAACCACTAGAAGGTCCTTGTAGGAGGTAACATCAGATTGTGGAAGGAGCTGAATTAGCTTGGAAGAAGATGAACTACACTTCATGAGAAGGAGATTACTCCTGCTGTGCAAAAAGAAGGTTATTCGGAGAAAGCAGAGAGAGAAGTGTCACCAGAGAAAAGTCTTCTTTGACAATCCCTCTCGGTTTATAGCTGACCTTGGAAATCCAAAGAGTGAAAAGCTTTTGGTATAAGGACCTTGGTATACGATCTATAGGAATTGCTGAAGAGGTTAGCAAAGCTTCTGCAGACTCCTTGGAAGAAGTATCAGGAACCCTGGCCCTGGACACATTGTTCCTAAGGAGCTACGTTTCACTAGGACTCGATCAGTTTCAGGAGGTTTCCTTGCTAGATGTCAAAATATTCTGTTCCATCATCACTGATTGGATAATATCTACTCCAACGAGTATGTCGACACAAGTGTCCAAAAGAGGGTTGGCCAAAGGATGCTCCAGATGCCTGGTGCACACATCAATGCAACAAAAGGCACTTTCCCACTACGTAGATCTATAAACTTGACGACGCTGAAACACTCTTAAAACAAAAAATTCTGTCATTTGGCTAGACCTCGCCAAAACCTACCTCAGTGTACCCCACCAGCTTATCCACAAGACACTGGAGCATTACTAAGTACCATCAGAAGCTGTGCAAGAAAATCTATAGTAATCAAGGGGACGAAATTCCAACTATTAAAGAACAAGGAATTAGATGTATGTGAAAAAGCTTTGATTACTCTCTGAAAGATCGCACCAATCTTAAGGCTATCACACCTCAACTGACCAGTTGGTTCAAGGAAATTGACAACTGCTTGGGAGATTTAAGGTATGATTCCTCCAGTATGGAGTCACACCTAAACTACAATGGCCAGACTTCCCCTTGACTCAGGTGGAAGCAATGGAGAGTCTGTGCAGCCAGTTTGAGTTGAAAAAAGCTGGGTGAACTTCCAATGTTCAGTGCAGCATATTTGTAAAGCAAGGCCTCCAAGGTCTGCTTACCAATCTCATTGAGGGGTGGGAGAATTTAAGTCCACCACGGCAAAGGCAGTCAGCACACTGCTACTAAGGATGAGAAAATTCAACAAGCCAGCAAGAAGGAAGTGGAAGCCGCAGGAGGCAGCGAAGGAAGCAGCACTGTACTGGGAACAAAAGGAAATCATTGGTGTGTTTTGCCAAGGACAACTGTGACTAGGAATCTATAAAGCCAAGAGTTGGAGTAAAGTCAATGCCAAAGGTAAGAGGACACTTGTTGGAACAGAGGGTCAGTGAGGCTACAGAAGAAAACCGGTGTATAAGAGATCGATGTGTAAGAGCAGTAGGGCTCACCTCTCAAGGGAAGTAGATGCAGTGGGATCAGGCATTCAAGCATCCTGGAAGGAACTCTGGAGAGCTGACCAGGGCAAATGATCCTTTCTCTTGCTTGCAGTAGCTGACCTATTATCAAATCCATACAGCCTAGAGATCTGAAGCATAGACAAGGATCCATCCTGCATAGAAAGCCTGTGTATTGAACCACATTTGACACAATGTCCCAAGACACTGGAAGAAGGACACTACAGATGCTATCTATATGTTAAGAACGATAAGGATGCCACATTGTTTAATGGAAATTAAAATGATCAACTAACAGAGGGCTGAATTCAAAGACACCCCAAAAATTTAATGATGCCGAAAGCTAGTCCATTTGGCTCAAATTGGAGTAGTTTGTATGCTTCCCACGTGCTTGAATACATGACTACATCAGATGGACACCCTATCACTGACCCCCCACCAAACCAGTCGCGCTGAAAGATGTCACAGCCAGCATAATTTGCCCCATGGCTTCTTTCACATCTGTCACATGTGCTCAGGATTAAGCTACTTTCCTCTGTGAAAAGCACAGGTTTCCAGTGGCAGACCTGACATTTCTGGTGTTCAATGACAAACGCCAGTGCTGGGCAGTGAGAACAGGGCCCACTGAAGTACACCAGGCCCTCAAGCCACCCTCATTAGGTCCATTTCTGATTATTGGGTCATTCACACCAGTGGCCTGCTGAAGGTTATTTTGTAGGGCTCTGAACAAACCCTAACCCATCCTGTTCCTCTGTTGCACAAAAGAGTAGATGGTTTAAGAACCATCTACAGCCCTGTCCAGCTCTTCTAGAGTAACTGCCAGTCTTCTAGAATCTCCAAGTTTTTAAGACTGGGAGATACAGCAAACCTTCTGGTTTTCTATTCATTGTTTTTGTGTTTAATAAAATTGGTTTAGAGACATTTGTACCATATCATTCACCCAAATACTAAGAATTCATTTATAGATGTAAAATTAAACTTACTAAAAGAATGCAAGATATATTTTTGGTTACATGTAACCATAATATAACCATCAGAACCATAAACATGGAAAATGTGTTACCAACATCAAGGGGACTTGAGGTAAATTTTATTGAGAAAAAAAGTTGAGGGCATTTGTCATTAATAAAATTCTAAAAAAATACTTATTTCATACAGTGACATTTAAAAACAACACAGACAACCATGTTTATTTTGTATCAAACCTTTATTTTGCAATTGTGGTAGAAAGGTCTTCTACAGTTTCCAGATTTCAATAAATAACTTTGAGCATGTGACATGACGTTTATCCAGTAACCCCTGACCCGGAGCACCCTCCCGCTCATCGCCCCTCACAGAACTGCCTGACAACAGCAGCATCGAGCCTCAAACCAGGCTGACAAAATCTCCACCGGAGTGAAGAGAAAATAAGACAACAAACGCAACTCTCTAACGCTTCTCATAAAGTCTTTTCCGAGATTGGATGCTTTACGTTCGCCCATCTTGTACAAAAATGTCCGTCGTGTTCAATATGTACACCTAGAGAGGCGAGGGCATCAACGCGACTGAAAACAGTGTCCAGACGATCTACAACTCGTCCTTGTCGCCCTGATCTTCGCCCTCCTCCGGCGGCGGGCCACCTGCGCTGCCGTACAGCTTGCTTACGATGGGCTGCACGACTTCCTCCAGCTCCTTCTTCTTGGCCTGGAAGTCCTCGAGATCTGCGTCCTGGTGAGACTCCAGCCACTCGATCTTCTCCTCGACGGCCTTCTCGATGGCCTCCTTGTCTTCAGAAGACAGCTTGCCGCCCAGCTTCTCTTTGTCTCCAATCTGGTTCTTCAGGGAGTAAGCGTAGCTCTCCAGCTCGTTGCGGGCGTCGATGCGCTCCTTCAGCTTCTTGTCCTCGTCGGCGAAGCGCTCTGCCTCGTTCACCATGCGCTCGATGTCCTCAGGTGTCAGGCGGTTCTGGTCGTTGGTGATGGTGATCTTGTTCTTGTTGCCCGTGCCCTTGTCTTCAGCGGTGACTCTCAAGATGCCGTTGACATCAATCTCGAAGGTGACCTCGATCTGAGGAACGCCACGGGGAGCCGGAGGGATGCCGGTCAGGTCAAAGGTGCCCAGGAGGTGGTTATCTTTAGTCAGTGGACGCTCACCTGGAATATTACAGCAAAGATTTAAGATTAGTGTGAAATATAACAAAAACAGGGAATCATTTTAATTTTTTTTAATAAAACTGAATGAGACTTAAAAAGAAAATGAATTAGGGTTGCATGTGTGAAGGCATATGCTATTAAATATTAATATGGCTATTGAAGTTAGAAACAGCTCAACTTTTTCTTATTATGTTTTGGGTCGATGGTAAAAGTATGCATGGTTTATAATTTTATACAACTACAATGGCTATTTTCCGAGTTAGAAATGGCTTAATTTAGCATAATGAGCTAAATTTAATTAATAAGTGTTAGATTTTAAGACAGACTAATCACTAAAGCACAAATATGAATGACCAAATGTAAATGTAACTCATTAAGATGTTGCAAACGGAGTTGCTCACCTTCATAAACTTTGATGGTCACGGTTGGCTGGTTATCAGAAGCCGTGGAGAAGATCTGGGATTTCTTGGTGGGCACGACTGTGTTTCTTGGAATGAGCTTGGTCATCACTCCTCCAACGGTCTCAATGCCCAGGGTCAAAGGGCAGACATCCAGAAGCACCAGGTCACCTGTTCAAAACATTTCAGCCATTAAGCATCTCACAAAAAAAAAAAAACTTTGCATCATTGTACAACCCAGTCCTAGATGTGTCCATCATTAAAAGCTGCAGATGGACTCACCAGTGTCTTCTTCTCCTGACAGGACTCCGGCCTGGACAGCAGCTCCGTAAGCCACGGCCTCATCAGGGTTGATTCCTCTGGACGGCTCTTTGCCGTTGAAGAACTCCTTCACCAGCTGCTGGATCTTGGGAATACGAGTGGAGCCTCCGACCAGGACGATCTCATCAATGTCAGGTTTCTTCAGGTCAGAGTCTTCCAAAACCTTCTGCACTGGTTTCATGGTGGAGCGGAACAAGTCCTGTGAGGAGAAAACAGAACATTGAAATAAATGCATGGTTTTGGACTAAATAAATGGCAATTTATATTAATATAAAAGGTTTAGTTGGTAAGGCGGAGCTTCTCTTACCATGTTGAGTTCCTCAAACTTGGCGCGGGTCAGTGTCTCGGAGAAATCCTCACCCTCGAAGAAGGACTCGATCTCGATGCGTGCCTGATGCTGGGCAGACAGCGCTCTCTTGGCCTTCTCCACCTCACGACGCAGCTTCTGCACGGCGCGGTTGTCCTTACGCACGTCCTTTCCGGTCTTCTTCTTGTAGAGCTTGATGAAGTGCTCCATGACGCGCTGATCGAAGTCTTCCCCGCCGAGGTGAGTGTCTCCATTAGTGGCCACCACCTCGAAGACGCCGTTATCGATGGTCAACAGGGAAACGTCGAAGGTGCCGCCACCGAGATCAAACACCAGGATGTTCTTCTCACCGTCTTTCTTATCCAGACCATAAGCGATGGCAGCAGCGGTTCTGTGGAGAGCAACGGCAGCAGAAGCATTAGTATTGGTATAATTTTTCTAAACACTAAAAACAAAAACATTGTACACATAAAAATGTATTACAAATGAAAGATTGCTAAAATAAAAAATAAAGAGGCTAACATTATTAAATTATTAATAGAATCTATACTAGGATATCAGTGATATTAACAGAACTCTGATGTGGATTTATACTAGATGTCTTACAGAATATGACCCGTTATGCAACAAATAACACGTAACAGTACTCACGGCTCATTGATGATCCTCATGACGTTCAGACCGGCGATGGTTCCTGCATCTTTAGTGGCCTGGCGCTGGGCGTCATTGAAATAAGCGGGAACAGTGACCACAGCATGTGTGACCTTCAGAAGAGCAGACACAGATCAGGTGTTGAGTTTTACTGCAGTGCAACATGTTTTTGTTTGCTTTGGTGTCAAATCTTTACCTTCTTTCCCAGGTAAGCCTCCGCAGTCTCCTTCATTTTAGTCAGAACCATAGCAGAGATTTCCTCAGGGGCAAAAGTCTTCATCTGACCGGATCCAATGTCCAGCTGGATGTGAGGCTTGTTCTTCTTCTCAATCACCTGAAAGAAACGCAGCAGGTGTTTAGAACCTCAGATTGAAGTCAAAGGGATATATAGTGCCCAACTCAAGATGCGTGTACCTTAAATGGAAAGTATTTAATGTCTTGCTGCACAGACGAGTCTCCCCATGTGCGGCCGATCAACCTCTTGGCATCAAAGACGGTGTTCTCGGGGTTAGAGGTCAGCTGGTTCTTCGCAGCATCTCCGATGAGACGCTCTCCTTCGGTGGTGAAGGCCACGTATGATGGAGTGATGCGGTTTCCCTGGTCATTAGCGATGATCTCCACACGGCCGTTCTTGAACACTCCAACACTGGAACAAACAGATAATAAATACTTTAATACCCTATACCTATATATAAAAAAAATGCTAAATATTACAGATAAAGCTGAGCATTATTAAAAAAAAATAATTATAAATTGACATTAAACAGAAATTAAGAATATAGATATCCAAATATAAATATAAGAACATAAAAATTAAACTAAAAAATGCATACTTTTCCATTTTCATAACCTTCTGACCCCTGTATATAAATGCAAACTCCTTCTCACCATGAGTAGGTCGTCCCGAGGTCTATTCCAACCACTGTCCCAACACTCTCCTTCTTGTCGTCCTCTTCAGCAAACACGCTGCCGGCCACCAGCAGAAACAGGCAAACCAATCTCATTTTGATGCCGATCTTGTGTCAGATCTCCACTAATGTCTGGAAAGGGTACTTTAAAAAAAGAAAGGAAAAGGTCAGAGGTCAGGGCAGGTACATCATGAAGCAGGTCACTCACTGGCTGGATATTTTATATAATCATCATAAAAGTCAAGCAATGCATTTTATAACTAAAGCAATTTATCTGGTCATTTTCATCCAGCTAGTTAAAACCAAAAAGGGCACGACTGGCTGTATGGAATACAAATGCATATCACGTAGTAAAAAAATTTTTTTTAAATTAATTTAAAACCCAAAAAACATTTACTGAAGGCCAAGTAGCAATGCAAACAACATACATAATTTAAAAATCCAAAAAATAAGTCATCAACTAAACCAGATTCTGTACTAGTCAAGAGTAACTAGTCTCCAGTTCAACCTCGTGGGTGCTGATTCACCGATCACCAAATCCTCAATTTTACCATTTATTACACATATTAATATTGCGATATAATGATGACGTACGTTACATCCAAAAGTCCTCAATAATTTAAAACACGTTTACCTTAAGACAATAAAAGACATCATTCATTGGTTTTGTCTTACCGGTTACTCTCGAATGAATGAACATTAAACAGTAAACAAGTCGCACTTATAATCTTTTGGTACACTTATAATTTACAAATACATGTATTTTAATTTAACAAATTCGGCAACGTTTTTTTTAACGGTCTCTCAAGACTATCTATCCAGTGGAAAGGGCTAAAACGAGCTAATTTGCGCTTTACAGTTTTTGTAAGACAAACCGACTGAATTTAGAGTGTAAATGAGATATATTTTTACCTGATAACTGTAGTGATAAGCAGCAATGTCAAGGGCGTGTCTCTTTCTCTTCTCTCCGTGTTTCTCGTGTTTTCTCTGAATCTCAACTGTAACTCATGGCGCTGCGCTCGCCCGTATATAAGCCGCCAGCGCTTCCCCGTCGTGGAGCCTCGCCATTGGTCGCGGAGCGGCTCGTTGGAAGGCGCCGATTGGCTGAGCGTTGCACGCTGGCTGATGCTGATTTGCACACGTACTGGTGGCAGGGACGTCATCAGATGAGGCGAACTGTAAGAATTTAATTGGTTCGCGTCCGTGTCAGTCTTGAAGACTCTGGATGGGGGAGGGTCGCTGAACGCTGCTGCATTTGAAGCAGGCCGAGAAATCGGATTATTTTATTGAAACTTATGATAAACTACTCTTTCTTCAAATGGTTAAATATGCGTTTTTGCTTAAACATCCAATATCTGACTGTTCTATTCTCGAACAGAAGCAGATGTTTATATGGGAATAATATATGGGAAAAGTCACATTTCAACTGGGGAAAATTGTATATTGTGTATATAAGAGACTGCCTGTACATTATAATTTTTTTTTTTTTCATTATGTAGTTTTTACTTTTTATTTTCAAGTAGATGATCCATTTTGTGTTATTATAAATACATGTTTGATTATGGCAGCATTTACCAATCACCATCATATTCAGGTAACAGTTTATTTAGCTGATACTAAGCAAACCGAGGGTCAAAAGAGAATCGCACGGGTGTATTTGTGCCAAATGCATGCATGAATAAATGGCACATTCACAAAGATATTGTTGTGGTTTGGTGACTCATTAGCAGAATGTGAGCAAAACTATCTGCGTGCAGACAACAAACGATTGGTTTCGTGTTTATGCAACGATAAGAAACCATTCTGAATCTAGTATGACTGCGTTTGAGGCAATACAAAGTGGTTAGTCTGACAGATTTCCTTATTATGTTTCCGTTGCTTAATTAACGTAGCATTTTTATGCATGCTTGAGTGATATATTTATATTTTTTAATAACAGCGCTAATGAATTACAGGTAAGGTGTTTATAGTATCTTGATGTCATATCATTGAGTAAAACTGATTTTTTTTGTGTTTATTTTATTATTATTATTTTATTTTTTATTTTTTTACGATAAAATAAACCCATGGACAATCCCAGCAGAGAAACACAGTCAAAAAAGCAATAAGGTCAGGACAGACTTCATTATAAGACTTCAAATAAAGTTGGGCTGCTTAAGTTGTATTAGTATACTTACTTGATCAGGCACCATCCTTTAGATGCCTAGATATCTCTGATAATGCTTTTAACAACTGCCTCGAGAAATCAACAGAAAAGGAAGAGGAAGTTCAATAGTAAAAAAAGATTTGTTGGCCTCTTATGTTGTGTCATATGCACTTATTACTGTAATTGAAACACCAACAGTGATTGGGAAGTATAAATCTGCATCAGGAATCATCAGACTTCACCACGTTAATGATGACATTTTAACAATTTTCATCTAATATTTATATATACATTTTTTTAATAGTTTCGTTTAAATTTTTGGTTCTTTTGAAGCACTCCATCATTCACCCGAATGCATGAATTGTTTCTATTTCAAAGAAATAAAATGAACTCCATTATGCATGGATTTTATTACAGTTAATAGTTTTGTGTTGCTTCTCCTATTTGACTGCAGCAGACAGTTTAGTAGGTCTGGAAGAAAAAATCTCACGGCATTGAATCTCAGTGTAAATCTTGACATTTATTGCCCTTCCCATTTTAGTCAACTCTGTATTATAAAACAAAAGCTAGGCAGACGAATAGAAATATTATTTAGTACTTAACACAATATTCCTTTATTAAAGAAAATCTTTTGCAAACATTAAACTGGTAGATAAAAAAATAAATAAATAAACAAACAATACAAATACAAATACAAATACAATAGACAAAAATGAACATTATACATTAATATGTTTAAATACCTTAATATATTTTTCAGGAAGAAATACTGCAGAATGAAATATAAAAATAAAGTACAGTATAATTTTTACTGTATAAATTATGCATGATTTGATTCATAACAAATGTGATTCTGTCCAAGAACTGAGCCCTGTGGCACCCCATACCTCGATGTTGCATATATACACCTTAGCAGCTTCTAGAGAGAAAAGGGCATCAACGCAACTGGAAAGAGTTCCAGGCAATCTACAATTCATCCCTTTTGTCACGATTCTCCTCCGGCGGCGGGCCGCCTGCGCTGCCGTACAGCTTGCTTACGATGGGCTGCACGACTTCCTCCAGCTCCTTCTTCTTGGCCTGGAAGTCCTCGAGATCTGCATCTTGATGAGACTCCAGCCACTCGATCTTCTCCTCGACGGCCTTCTCGATGGCCTCCTTGTCTTCAGACGACAGCTTGCCGCCCAGCTTCTCTTTGTCTCCGATCTGGTTCTTCAGGGAGTAAGCGTAGCTCTCCAGCTCGTTGCGGGCGTCGATGCGCTCCTTCAGCTTCTTGTCCTCGTCGGCGAAGCGCTCGGCCTCGTTCACCATGCGCTCGATGTCCTCAGGTGTCAGGCGGTTCTGGTCGTTGGTGATGGTGATCTTGTTCTTGTTGCCCGTGCCCTTGTCTTCAGCGGTGACTCTCAAGATGCCGTTGACATCAATCTCGAAGGTGACCTCGATCTGAGGAACGCCACGGGGAGCCGGAGGGATGCCGGTCAGGTCAAAGGTGCCCAGGAGGTGGTTATCTTTAGTCAGTGGACGCTCACCTGGAAAGATACATAATATATATTAGTACTGTCGAATGAAAATTAAAAATTTAAAAAATGTTGTTTATGTAATTTGTATTTGTATTGTGTATATATTTGTTATGTATATATAAAAACAATTTAAAAAAATTATATTTATTTACAGTACAGGTATATGTTTGCATGTAATTTATATCAAATATAAATATATTTCATGTATAAACGTGACATTTTTCTTAAATATATACATGCATGTGTATGTATGGAAATATATAATAAATATACATAATACACACATATATTGTAAAAATAAAAAAATATTTTGATTGAAATTAATTACACATTTATAGTGCATATATTTATTTTCTATATAAATTATAAGAATAGTAAAAGATAATATATTTTCAAAATATATACTGCATTTGTGTGTATATATAGACATAATAAATATATACTGAACACAAACATATATTATGAAAACAAAAACGTTTATGTAAGAAACAGCTTAGAATTTAGCAAAATAAGAAATGTACCTTCAAAAACTGTAACAAAACTATTATATTATTTTCATATAAACACAACAAATAAAACTGGGTCGGGAATGACATTTAGAAAATGTTGCTCACCTTCATAGACTTTGATGGTCACGGTTGGCTGGTTATCAGAAGCGGTGGAGAAGATCTGGGATTTCTTGGCGGGCACGACTGTGTTCCTGCCAATGAGCTTGGTCATCACTCCTCCAACGGTCTCAATGCCCAGGGTCAAAGGGCAGACGTCTAGAATCACCAGCTTATCTGTTCAACACATTTCAGCCATTAAGTTTCAGGTAAAAGATCTAGCCATCTGTTTTATATATATATATATATATTGTCCATCATTAAAAGCTGCAGATGGACTCACCAGTGTCTTCTTCTCCTGACAGGACTCCGGCCTGGACAGCAGCTCCGTAAGCCACGGCCTCATCAGGGTTGATTCCTCTGGACGGCTCTTTGCCGTTGAAGAACTCCTTCACCAGCTGCTGGATCTTGGGAATACGAGTGGAGCCTCCGACCAGGACGATCTCATCAATGTCAGGTTTCTTCAGGTCAGAGTCTTCCAAAACCTTCTGCACTGGTTTCATGGTGGAGCGGAACAAGTCCTGTGAGGAGAAAACAGAACATTAAAATAAATGCATGGTTTTGGACTAAATAAATGGCAATTTATATTAATATAAAAGGTTTAGTTGGTAAGGCGGAGCTTCTCTTACCATGTTGAGCTCCTCAAACTTGGCGCGGGTCAGTGTCTCGGAGAAGTCCTCACCCTCGAAGAAGGACTCGATCTCGATGCGTGCCTGATGCTGGGCAGACAGCGCTCTCTTGGCCTTCTCCACCTCACGACGCAGCTTCTGCACGGCACGGTTGTCCTTGCGCACGTCCTTTCCGGTCTTCTTCTTGTAGAGCTTGATGAAGTGCTCCATGACGCGCTGATCGAAGTCTTCCCCGCCGAGGTGAGTGTCTCCATTAGTGGCCACCACCTCGAAGACGCCGTTATCGATGGTCAACAGGGAAACGTCGAAGGTGCCGCCACCGAGATCAAACACCAGGATGTTCTTCTCACCGTCTTTCTTATCCAGACCATAAGCGATGGCAGCAGCGGTTCTGTGGAGAGCAACGAAACATTCACTAGGGTTATTATTGTAACTAAAACCATGAAAAAATGTAAAGCCATATTTTATCTGAAGTACCAATACAAAATATGTATTATTAAATATTAACATTTTATTTCAGTTACTTTTGAGATGTCGTTACATACACACCAATTTCAGATCTCTCTTTTATGTCAAATATACTAGAGAGAAATGTTATCTGTTGGATTTTCAGTCAAGATTTAGATCATATCATTTGTAAATGATCTGCTCTTATCATACAATCATGGTTGTACAGTGTTTCTCTATTAGTGCTACCGGATCGTAGTGCTGCATTCGACACTATACCACAACATTCTATTGAATAGAATACAAAATTATGTTGGCATTAGTGCATTGGCATGCTTCAAACCTAATCTGAACATCATCAAATAGCAGTGAATGAAGAGGTATCATATCAAACACAAATGCATTTTTTGTTGTAAAATTAAAAATTCGAATAAAAATACTATTTAAAAAAAAAAACACAAATGCATTATGGAGTACCTCAAGGCTCAGTATTAGGACAACTTTTAATGCTTTAAATGTCACCCTTTGAGAGATATCACCAGGAAACACTGATAGCTTTCACTGTTATGCTAATGCTCTATATTTCTTCATGGCCTGATGAAGCATAGTTAATATAAACAACTGGATGACTAATAATTTCCTACAGCTAAATTCTAAAGTGTCAATTATCCAAAACCTCTGCATGTCATTAACTCTGAATGCTGTCTAACGCTTGATGGCTGCTCTGTCAATTCTTCATCATCAGTTAGGAACCTATTTTATAGCAATCTTTCCCCCGTGCATTTGTAAAACTGCATTATTTAGCACAAAGAAAAGCTACATTACAAGCTATGCTCTCAATGTGAAATGCAGAAAAAATATGCATGCATTGGTTCTCTATTAAACATCGTATATGTTTTAAAATCTTGCATATGACTTATAAAACCCTCCTCGGCACTTGAGCGCGCTTTTATTGCATTACAGTCCAGTTCCGCTGCAATCTCAAAACTCTGGCCATTTGATAATAACAGAAAAAAACTAGAAGAAAAGACTTGTTTTACTAGAAAGCAGAAGCAATTGGATACTGACGGCTCACTGATGATCCTCATGACGTTCAGACCGGCGATGGTTCCTGCATCTTTAGTGGCCTGGCGCTGGGCGTCATTGAAATAAGCGGGAACAGTGACCACAGCATGTGTGACCTTCAGAAGAGCAGACACAGATCAGGTGTTGAGTTTTACTGCAGTGCAACATGTTTTTGTTTGCTTTGGTGTCAAATCTTTACCTTCTTTCCCAGGTAAGCCTCCGCAGTCTCCTTCATTTTAGTCAGAACCATAGCAGAGATTTCCTCAGGGGCAAAAGTCTTCATCTGACCGGATCCAATGTCCAGCTGGATGTGAGGCTTGTTCTTCTTCTCAATCACCTGAAAGAAACGCAGCAGGTGTTTAGAACCTCAGATTGAAGTCAAAGGGATATATAGTGCCCAACTCAAGATGCGTGTACCTTAAATGGAAAGTATTTAATGTCCTGCTGCACAGACGAGTCTCCCCATGTGCGGCCGATCAACCTCTTGGCATCAAAGACGGTGTTCTCGGGGTTAGAGGTCAGCTGGTTCTTCGCAGCATCTCCGATGAGACGCTCTCCTTCGGTGGTGAAGGCCACGTATGATGGAGTGATGCGGTTTCCCTGGTCATTAGCGATGATCTCCACACGGCCGTTCTTGAACACTCCAACACTGGAACAAACAGAAAATAGTGTAAGCGCAAACTCATATGTTACTTATAAATAATGAAGAAATGTTTTAAACAGAAGAAGTGTTGGAAGGAAAAACACAGAAATGAAAAAATAATAGGCTGAGGCTATTAAATCCCCGTCTGTACAGTAGAGGGCGCAGCTCTAACAAATTTCACAAATATACAAACTATATTTATCTTGTTTAACATATTTAGTTATTACAGGTTTGTATAATATAATAGCCTATATATTGTATATTTTTTATTCATTTTGAGGAAGACTCAATCTCTCTCTGTGTGTGCATGTAAGTGTGTATGTGTGTGTGTGTGTGTGTGTGTTTGTGTGTGTGTTTGTGTGTGTGCATGTATATGTGTGTGTGTGTGTGTGCATGTGTTTGTGTGTGTGTATGTGTGTGTGTGTGTGTGTGTGTGTGTGTGTGTGTGTGTGTGTGCATTTGCACTTTCATAACCTTCTGACCCCTGTATATAAATGCAAACTCCTTCTCACCATGAGTAGGTCGTCCCGAGGTCTATTCCAACCACTGTCCCAACACTCTCCTTCTTGTCGTCCTCTTCAGCAAACACGCTGCCGGCCACCAGCAGAAACAGGCAAACCAATCTCATTTTGACGCCGATCTTGTGTCAGATCTCCACTAATGTCTGGAAAGGGTACTTTAAAAAAAGAAAGGAAAAGGTCAGAGGTCAGAGCAGGTACATCATGAAGCATGTCACTCACTGGCTGGATATTTTATATAAGCACTATAAATCAGTAATGCATTTTCACGCAAAACTAATTATCTGGTAATTATCTTCGACATAGTTTAACAAAAAATGAGTTCAGCTGCAAATGCATTGTGAGTCTTTTAAATTTGAAAAGAATTTGATTATAATTTAACAGTATAATCAATGTCACATTAACAGTCAATAATAATCAAATGCTCATTTCAAACCAGCATATTTACCTCCAGTATTAATATTTTGACAATTTACACGCAAGCCTTATTAATGCATTTACTTTAATTGAAATTTATTTAGGATAAAATGCATTTAGTTCGTCTTACCGCTTACTATCGAATGAATGAACATGACAAGCAGCAAACATTTATTACTGCATTTAGATGCAGTTTTTATCATATTTACTATTTACACATTTTTAACAAACCAACTTTTTTTTCTCTCTCAAGAATATCCATTCAGGCATTATAACATTATACCGGGTTAATGTTCACTTTAAAGTTTTTTATAATATAAATAGCCTAAATTAAGGAGTTTAAAGAAGATATAATTCTTACCAGATAATTGTATTAATGAGTTCTCGTCTGGTGGGCGTGTCTCTCTTCTCTCTGTTTCTCGTGTTTTGAGTCTCCTTCAATTGGCGCTCGTTTGTTTATAAACCGGCTCTTCGTCGTGAAGCCTCGCCATTGGTCGGCGGGCATCTTGTTGGAGCGCGCTGATTGGCCGAGCGCCCCGCGCTGACCGATTCTGATTTGCACACGCACTTGTGGCGGAAACGTCATCACATGCGCGAAATAGGGTAAGGATTTCATTGGCTTGCATCAGTGAGGCAAATATCATTATTGACGGCCATATCAGAATATGGCTAATAAATCAAATCAGTAATAAAAGCCATTTGTGCTCTGCAGGTGTAAAGTCTGTGGCCCAGCAAACTAAGAGTTCAGTATCTGGCATAATCACCCAGACCAAACTACAAGCACAGTGCAGTGTTATACCATCTCATAATCCTTATTCTAATAAATAACTCGGTTGATTTTTAGATGGGCGAATGCGTGCCAAATACATGCATCATACGTCACATTCAGAATTATATTGTCGTGATTTTGGGACTCATTATCTTGAGGCAAACAACAAATGATTGGCTGTCATGTAATGATGCAACACTGGAACAATCTTTCAATTCTGAATCTACAATAGCATGACTGCGTTATAAAGGGAAAGCAAAACAGTTCGTTTGATGTTTCACTGACATATTAACCAATTAACTAGATTAGCTTAAATCATAATATCATGCAGGTGGATATTAATGTGCAGAAGTGATTTTAAATTTCAGCCATGGTGTCAATCTGTGTTTATTATTATTATTACAATAAACATATTTACATGGTTTTCCACAAATCTAGATTGGAGTTTGTTAGCCAATCACAATTTCACCATCAAGTTTGACGACAAACTTAGATAAAAACATTACTGATGTGCATCATGAGACAAAAAAAAGTGAAACTGACACATTTCAAGATCAGTCGAAACAGCACTCGTTTTAGTCTAGGACTAGTCTTTAGCTTCGTCTATGAAACTCGGGTATGTGACTTCTAAACGACGCTGAATGAGTGTTTGTTGTACATCAAAATAGATCATGCATCTGTATTAATGATCATCTTTGCGCAGCTTTATTGCAACACCTGGTCAAAGAACAGATGATGATAACATCAGTGCTAAATATTTAATAGGCCACTGATTGCCACTCATTGGAAGACAAGTTTTAAATCTTAAAAGGTAACAAAAGCATAGCAGGAAATCTATACAGACACTGATTTAGACACCTCCCTGTTTATTAATAGCAAACTAGTGAGGTGAATCGAATGTTTTAGTCAGACATTGTTAGGACTGGAGTTGAGAAACATGATTGCATGCCTCAAAAGATAACCAACGTGAATTACATGTAGTCTGTTATCTGTCTGTCTGATCTTTACGGTGCGCTGTATTAATCCAAAGAGAGGAAGAAAGGAGTTGAAGGAAAAAAGTGCCATCGAAAACAAAAGGACAAAGACAGAAGAAAAACAGAAGTGAACCCACATGAAGTGGGTTCAGTGGAATTTCTGAAATGTAAGAAGAGCACACACACACACACACACACACACACACACACACACACATCAAGATATTTTATATTTTCTTTTTTTCTTTATCTGACAGTACTTGTTCATGAAGTGATGAAAACACATCAGTGCCTTTGTGGTTTTTGGAACAGTTTAATTATAACCATGCTGGTTAACTTGGGAAGTTAAGTCTTCCTGATGCACACACACACACACACACACACACACACACACACACACACACACACACACACACACACACACACACACACTCACACACACACTAAGTCATTTACGCTATCGGACACAGCTGTGTTTAAAATTGAACTGGAAGTTAAGTGCTGGGCGTCCGGTCAGAGGAGAACTGACCCCAACTGAGTCTGGTTTCTCCCAAGGGTTTCTTTTTCTTCATTCTGTATGGATGGGGTTTTGGTTCCTCTGTCTTGCTCTGCTTTGTTGGGGACACTTAACTTCTATTGATTATCATTGAATTGATTCCAGAGACCGTCTCTGCATTTAATAACAAACTGTTCACTCTCTTCATTATACATCCCTGTCATTGTGTTCTTCTACTTTATACTGTACAGTGCTTTGATGCAACCTGTGTTGTTAAAAGAGCTACAGTATATAAATAAAAATGATTGATTGATTGATTGAACTCTTAAAGTTATGCATGGTGATATATGATTTAAATAATTTAGTATTTAATTTCATGTCCAATTTATTCAGGAATTCAAAATTATACTAAATACACGTAACATTTCTTTCTTGCAAATTTGAGAGCTATTTATTAAATACGCAGTTAATGAATAAGTTAAAATTCACATGCTATTCTTTAATATTCATTAATAATAATCTGTGTTGTTAAAAGCGTTATATAAATAACAGTAATTGATTGATTGCTAAGGCATATACACAAATTAAAATGCAAAATATTATTTTGGAATTTAAATACTAAATCGATGTAGCATTAAAAATAAGTGTGAAATATTCATTACTCTCACAATGAATTTGAGAAACAGACATAGAAAAAAATGCACAGTACAAATAGCAATAAGCATTACGTACAAACAAACATGTAGTTAATTGAATTAAATTGATCACATATATATATATAGTTTTCCTTCTGACATTCTACAATACATATTATAAGTTTTTCCTTGAATCGTATTTTTTCTATTTTTGGCTTCTTCCATGAAAACCAATGTGGCTCTGTTTACCCAAGTTATAGCACGAGGGTAAACCTAATCATCTTTAAAAATGTGCAACAATACAATCACAGTCTGCTGACAAAATCTTCACCAGATCGAAGAGAATATAAAACAACAAACGCTACTCTTTAACACTTAACATGTCTTTCCTGAAAAGGCTTTACGTCCCACCCATCTTCAACGAAAGTGTCCGTTATATTCAATAAGTAAACCTAGAGAGGCGAGAGCATCTACATGACTGAAAACAGTGTCCGGGTGGTTCACAACTCGTCCCTTTCGTCTTGCTCTCTTGGCAGCGAGCCATTTGCGCTGGCGTACAGCACGCTTACGATGGGATGCACGACTTCCACCAGCTCCATCTTCATGGCCTGGAAGTCCTCGAGATCTGCGTCCTGGTGAGACTCCAGCCACTCGATCTTCTCCTTGATGGCCTTCTCGATGGCCTCCTTCTTGTCAGAAGATAGCGTACCGCCCAGCTTCTCTTTGTCTCCGATCTGGTTCTTCAGGGAGTAAGCGTAGCTCTCCAGCTCGTTGCGGGCGTCGATGCGCTCCTTCAGCTTCTTGTCTTCTTTGGCGAAGCGCTCTGCCTCGTTCACCATGCGCTGGATTTCTTTCGCTGTCAGTCGGTTCTTGTCATTGTTGATGGTGATCTTGTTCTTGTTGCCCGTACCCATGTCCTCGGCGGTGACGCGCAGGATGCTGTTGACGTCGATCTCAAAGGTGACCTCAATCTCAGGAACGCCGCGGGGAGCCGGAGGGATGCCGGTCAGGTGAAAGGTGCCCAGGAGGTGGTTATCTTTAGTCAGTGGACGCTCACCTGGAAAGATGAAGGAAAAGAGTTAGAACAGAATCTACTCTGAAGAGCATAATACGTATGTTTTCGCCACTAGAGGACACATTTTTTAAACAATAACAAAGGTGAAGCTTGTTGACACTATAGGGAAGAGTGGAGGAATGGGAGATGTCGCTTTCATCATTCAGAGATGTATGAGTTGCATCACTCCCGTAGAAACACATTTTAAACAACCGTTACCAGATGCTAATTCTCATAATTGTAAGATTTTAGTTTTCCTGCAATTTTTCTCTTCCTGTAAGATGTTGAATGAGTTTTAATGAGGACTGAAGACACTTTTTTATGTGCGTGTTTCTTCTTAAAAGCTGAAACAGATTGCTCCGTGGTGCAGTGTAGGCTGTCCGTATTCTAGGACTGTGCTATATTTATCGTTCAATATATTCATGCACATTTTGTCAGTAAAACCGGTTCTTTGATTTGCGGTAAATCTCCATCAGCTGTTTTCAAATGGAGCAACAGTTAACACACAGAGCCATAGATCACTGACAAACTGCGCAATATTGCATTGAAAAACTAATAAAAGGACTGGCTTTACTGATGAGATGCAAATATTAAATATTGAGATATATATATATATATATATATATATATATATATATATATATATATATATATATATCTCCCAGCTCTACCTTTTTCCCTGCCAGGTTAATTCCATTCATCTTGGAGTAAACTGTTTAGGCTTGTGCTGTGAACAACCGTATGTCTCAGTGACCAATATTTTCGGGACGAACAACCTCTTTGGGCACATTCTGGATTAAGAAAGTGCTGCCGTTTTGCTGTGTGTTTTTCTTCTTTCGTTTTGTTCTGCTCTGGCCCACTCAAGTCAAAGAATTACTGTCTGCATATAAATATGTTGATGTGTTTTCTTTTGTTTTGGTTGTTGAAGCTGTCGTCAGTCCATTGTGTCAGAATGTCTACGATTAAATGTTAGGGGCAGTTTTTGTTGGATGTAATAATGAATATAGCGGTCATCATTTACTCCCTACATCTGAGCCACTGAAGACGCAGAGGATTACTGTTATATTCATTTTGAAGGGAAAACACAGATCCCCAATCTACCTAAATCCATCTACTGTATGTTCAGCTTCATCTACAGAAGTGTTTTTTGTAAATCTTTGCAAATCACCTTTCCTAGTATTAGCAGGTTCCATAAATAAAGTAAAAGGACTCGTAAGAACAGCCTGTCATGCAACAGAAGAGCTTATTAGCATTTAAAACAATGGAGTTGACAGTTTCAAAGTTTTCAAGTTTGAACTTGAAAACATTTCACTCACCCTCATAAACCTCAACAGCCACGACTTGCTGGTTGTCAGTAGTGGTAGTGAATTTTGCAGATTTTGTGGTGGGCACAACAGTGTTCCTGGGAATAAGACTGTTCATCACTCCTCCAATTGTCTCAATGCCCAAGGTCAAAGGGCAAACGTCCAGAATCACCAGGTCACCTGTTCACCACATTTCAGCCAGTCAGCATCTCACAAGAGACTTTGTGTGATTATAACCTTAGATGCAACATATGTAAAACATCATCAGCGGTTGTATGCAGATGGACTCACCAGTGTCTTCTTCTCCTGACAGGACTCCGGCCTGGACAGCAGCTCCGTAAGCCACGGCCTCATCAGGGTTGATTCCTTTGGACGGCACCTTGCCGTTGAAGAACTCCTTCACCAGCTGCTGGATCTTGGGAATACGAGTGGAGCCTCCGACCAGGACGATCTCGTCAATGTCAGATTTCTTCAGGTCAGAGTCTTCCAAAACCTTCTGCACTGGTTTCATGGTGGAGCGGAACAAGTCCTGTGAGGACAAAACACAAAACATGTTTTCTGCTTTCTGCCTTCACATGAGCGCAGCTGTCCTGGGATAGTCCTCGACATCACGGACGGCACCAGCCCCTACTACGGACCTAGTGCCCAGCCCACCATCTCCCTGCTGCACGGAGCTAAAGCTTGTGCCCACGAGTGTTGAAGAGCAGATGCTATGCAATGCGACGATGAGCCATCACCAAAGAGCTGAAGATCACCCTGGAGCCAGAGCCTTTGACATCAGACTAGGTGCGAAAGCCGGCAACAGAGCTCGCCACGGTCAAGATCACCATGGACATAGCGTGGAGTAGAGCTCCACACACTGCATCAGGGCTGAGGGTGAGCTGACTGTAAATCTGGGGTTGCATGATGAAGAAATGGATCTAATTGATTGGGAAACTGAACTGGAGTTCGATTCTGCCCTTCTTTGCCTCTTGGGTTTCTGCTGGCCCTGTCCAGAGCATCCAAGAGTCTGCCCTTCAACACATTGGCTACACAATGGCTCCTAGCTCCCTCCTCTCCACCGTGTCCAGAAATGTTTGTACATTTGCACAAATTCAAACATTTGGGCTGTGCTGCTGTTCTGTTGGTAGTAATCTTAATGATTCCTAATGCCAATTACTTTTTGAAGGCCAAATAAAAAGCTTATATGACCCCTTTAAGATTTGGGCTTTTTTAGATTTAGTTATATGGAGCTTCTCTTACCATGTTGAGCTCCTCAAACTTGGCGCGGGTCAGTGTCTCAGAGAAGTCTTCTCCCTTAAAGAAGGACTCGATCTCGATGCGTGCCTGATGCTGGCTGGACAGCTCTCTCTTGGCCTTCTCCACCTCACGACGCAGCTTCTGCACGGCACGGATGTTCTTGCTCATGTCCTTTCCGGTCTTCTTCTTGTAGAGCTTGATGAAGTGCTCCATGACACGCTGATCGAAGTCTTCCCCGCCGAGGTGAGTGTCTCCATTAGTGGCCACCACCTCGAAGACGCCTTTATCAATAGTGAGCAGGGAAACATCGAAGGTGCCGCCACCGAGATCAAACACCAGGACGTTCTTCTCACCGTCCTTTATGTCCAGACCATAAGCGATGGCAGCAGCGGTTCTGTGGAGAGCAACAACACACAATTTGAGTTTCCTGCCTTGTTATTTTGACTTGTCGTCTGTTATATGGATAAAATTTCTGCATTGTTCCAATAAAAGCTTTATTTGGATCTCCAACCTTTCAAGTCTTGGAGCAGTACAGAGATCATTTGAGGACTATACCCAAGATTTTCTTGACCTTGCTTATCTGACATACTTTCTAGATTTGTTATGTATTCACTGAAAAATTCCAATTCTGATGATCCTTTAGGGATCATTAGCAAAGTTCTTGAACTATAGACATTTGTTGAGTAGGTCCTCCTTCACCTTTGGGGAAGTAAAGGAGGATGCTTCCCCTAAACATATTTTGGGTAGGGGGCACCATACACCAAAGTACAGTGGACACGAGTGGACACATCAAGTCAACTTCCATAGTATTTTTTTTTCCTACTATGGAAATCAATTCTGAACCAAACAGCCTGGTTACAAACCATACTAGCATATGAACACCTAGAAGCAAATGACCTGTTTTACAAAAAAACAAAAGCAATACAGTACTCACGGCTCACTGATGATCCTTATGACGTTCAGACCGGCGATGGTTCCTGCATCTTTAGTGGCCTGGCGCTGGGCATCATTGAAATAAGCGGGAACAGTGACCACAGCATGTGTGACCTTCAGAAGAGCAGACACAGATCAGGTGTTTTACTGCAGTGCAACATTTTTTCTTAGTGTTGGAGTGAAAAACTTACCTTATATCCCAGGTAAGCCTCTGCAGTCTCCTTCATTTTAGTCAGAACCATAGCCGAGATTTCCTCAGGGGTGAAAGTCTTCATCCGGCCTAATCCAATGTCCAGCTGGATGTGAGGCTTGTTCTTCTTCTCAATCACCTGAAAGAAACGCAGCAGGTGTTTAGAACTTCATATTGAAGTCAAAGGGATATATAATTCAAATAGAGTTCAAACGCAGGCTGGCAGATGCGTGTACCTTAAAGGGCAGGTATTTAATGTCCTGCTGCACAGACGAGTCTCCCCATGTGCGGCCGATCAACCTCTTGGCATCAAAGACGGTGTTCTCGGGGTTAGAGGTCATCTGGTTCTTCGCAGCATCTCCGATGAGACGCTCTCCTTCGGTGGTGAAGGCCACGTATGATGGAGTGATGCGGTTTCCCTGGTCATTAGCGATGATCTCCACACGGCCGTTCTTGAACACTCCAACACTGGAACAAACAGAAAATAGTATACGTTCAAAACACATATTAATTTAACAGAAATGCTTTAATGCAGAGTATTACTAGGGGAAAAATGCATATATATATACATACAAGATATATACATGTATATGTCAATTTATAACGTGTGAGGAATGAAGCGCACTATGTAGGAACAGAGTCAACAGATTATTTCATCATGAATCCAGGAGTAAATCCAAAACATACATCCAAATCCATAGTGGACAAAGGACCAGGGAAGAACAGAGGACTTATAGACAGGCCACGGAGAACAGAAACAAGTGGAGTAATAAATCAATAAAGTTCGCCTCTTCCAAAGGGGTTTGGGAGGTGAGGCAGGTGAGAGGCAGGCGATGGGAAAGTGGCAAAGTTCTTTGGGCCAAGGTTAAATAGAGTATCCCAGAGCAGGAAGAGCCCTGGTGGAGGTCATGCAGGTGACACCAGGGGGTCTACTGACAGAGATGACACGGGTGGAGTAGAAGTCCAGGAGAGCCAGGGTGACGCAGAGGCTCCAGAAAGCAATGGGGAGGTGGGCGGGACCAATGGGAAAGGAAGGGGACAGAATTCCTTCTCATTGAAATAGTAGTTTAGAGTCCAGTAACAGCTCGCCCTCAGCAGTGGGAGTGTGGTCATGGTCATTGGCGGTCCCAGGATTTCATCTTCAGGTAGGACCCATGTAAATATTGGAACAGCTTTCAAGCTCTGAAGTGAAGTCAAGGAGTGACAAAAATGGGTCACTGAGCACTGCTGGCCATTCCGAGAGAAGAAGCACCAACATGAAGATATGAATCTGCGTGAAGAAATGTTCTCTGACCCCATCAGACATTATAGAAGAACATTTAAACGGACAAATGGAGGTTTCGAAAAGTATTGAATAAAAGGGTGCCGCTAATTGTGACCAATGTGTATTAGAGAAAAACATTTATTTCATAATGATACATTTTTTAATTCTCATTATCCAATGAAAGGATTTTTTTTAAATAAATGATCAAAAGGATTAACAATACAAATTAATTTTCACAGCCTTCTTTGATCATATTTACCAAGGGTGCCGATATCTTTGTCCATGACTATATATATATATATATATGAACACATACATTCCTGTGAACCATATTTATGGATCCAGACTCGTTCTCACCATGAGTAGGTTGTCCCAAGGTCTATTCCAATCACTGACCCAAGAAATTCATTTCTGTAATTCTCCTTCTGGTAAATGTCCTCCTTGTGAATTTCCTTCTTATATGTTTCCTTCTTGTCATCCTCTTTAGTAAACAACCAGCATGAACTGCTGGCCACCAGCAGGAACAGACAAAGCAATCGCATTTTGATGTTGATCTTGTGTCAAATGGTCACTGATTTCTGTAAAGAGAAATAATCTGATAGAAATCGTCCTGTAGACATATCGCAGTTGAGGAAGCACTCTCAAATATGTCTTGCAGATGTAAATGCAGACAAATACAATATATGTCTTAGTGATGTATATGTCTTACTGGCCTCTTATTGAATCTATTACAAAATTGTATTTATATTTGCATATGTGTATTTTTATTCTCAAATTACACGCAAGCATCTTTTAATTCTGATTCTATACTGGAATATTTCATTTATAATTAAAAAAATCTCTCTTATTCTATCTGCATGACCTCACACCCCCCACCACTTTCACTTGATGGTTGTGATTTAAATTAATGTTTCAAGCTAAATTATTATAGAAATATGTTTAACGACATTTCTAATCCTACATTTATCTAAACTCATTTTCAAACCATTGCTCAAAAGTAAATACCATTTACATACATAACATTTTCTTTTTCTCCTAAAATGAAAGCAATTGTAAAATTATAAGTGGGATATATCCATGCAGTGAATATTTATGGCGTAGATTTGGATTTAATTCTAATAAATGTATATTTAATAGATGATACTGAAACCACAGATTATTCAGGGGTTTTTGTTCACTATGGTGCAACTGCACATTTACGTGTATGCAAGTTAAAACTAAAAGTGGTTATTATGTATACATATACATATATATATATACATTCAAAAAATATATACAAAAATTCAGCATTGTTTTGAATTTTTGTCAAACCCAAATCGAGCTCTGTACAAAGGAAAATGTAAAAATGCCATGTAAATGTAGTTTATTTTATGCATTTAAATATCAATGAATTTAGCCCGTTTGTGCATTAAATTACAAAAAAATGCATCAAAAATATAAATGTTGTGATCTCGAACTGCAGAATAGTCTGTCGGTACATGCATTTGAGACACGTTTAAATGTGTTGCATGTGTTTTGTACATGCATGCATCTTTAGAAACACTTCACTGACGATGTATGCTGGTTTCTCAGGGTTATTTAGGAAGAAGTGAGCGTGCAGTTAAAACAGGTAAGTTTTTACTGGCGTGTTTTTTATTACTGACTAAAAACCGTTGCATCAAAATGTTTCATTACATTGCTTTTAACGACTTTTGGCTATTTATATTACTTAATATTACATTTTAGGATTTTCACAAGCTTAAAGACTAACGATTTTGGCAAAAAGCACCCGTTATTGCTTCACGGTTTGATACTCATGATCGGCTTTACCCAAAGGTTTCCTCACCTCGACATTATTGTGAGCAATAACTAAGATTACTTCCTGTTCAACAGCAGCCTTCTGCTGGGAAAACTTTTATCAATAATCAAATCCAAGAGATTGAAAGTGAAACCATGCATTCGGAGTTGGTTTAATGCATTTGATAAAACAATTCAGACTACTTCAAACACAAAAGCCTTCGAAGCGATGAAAAAGAAAAATGCAACAAATATTTTCTCCTTAATAGAATAATGTGATTTTTGCTTCATGCACCTGTTCTGTATATTAAATGTACTGATATTGCCGTGTTGTTTTTATGTCACTAACTGCTTAAGAAGAGATGATCCCGAGATATAGCTCTTACCTGAGACCTGTGGAAGCCCTTGTCTGGGATGTGTGCTCAGCAGGAACTCATGGCGCTGTGTTCTCCTGTATTTTCAGTTTCACTGGGCGGAGCAGGTCGGACTGAAACGAACAACATCTCACAAAGATGCATCGAACCTGCTGAGATGGTCTACAAGCAACTGATATATTAAAAACCCCATCAAAATAATCAAATCAGCAATAGAAGAGCTCTGCAAGCGAGGCGTCTGGGTCCCGACCAATAAATAAATGGCATCATCAGAAGAGATGGAGAAAACTCTGAAGCTTTTCTCTGGTTGTCTCGGGAAAAGATTGGAAGCATTATCCATTTTATCCGCTTTAAAAACAAAACAACAAAAACCTTTTAGAGTTTAGCCTAAAATTCTGAATATTTCAAACGACAGGCTCACGTAAAGACTGAATGCCCTGAACAAACTGGTATAAAAAGTTATCAAATTAATTACAGCGACATAGTGACTTCATATCTCTCAGGTATTATATCAGTATAGAGTACTGTGTGTATGGTGCTTGTTTTATTTGTGGCAAACAAATAGATCTACATTCGTACGATATCCTAGCCGTGCAAAGGCAGAAATATTCATACTGTTATTCATTTTACTGTCGACATTGAATAACATCAAAACAATGTATAATGTGTAAACTAGAGGGCTCAACTGTTTTAATCACAGCTAAATGTATTTTCTCTATTGATAATACAATTAATAATTAAAGCGTGTCAATAAATGTAATAGCTAGGCTATAACAGTAATGAATAAGATGATAGTTTTAACATGGTTTATATGATATGACCCGCAGAGCATATTGGCCAGGATTCAAACAGTAAAAAAAAAACAAAACATTCCTACGCAAAGTAAAGCAGTCAGGTGACTAAAAAGAAAACGAGGCGTGTTTGAATTTTTCTTGTCAGTCATGTTCTTTCGTTTTTATATAAACCATCAGCTGTCAAACGCTCTCGCGATACTTTGACGTCACACACCTGTCGCCCGTCGTCTTTTGATCACGTGACGCGCTTTGAAGCTTCACGCGCAGCCCTAGACCGAACTACTGCTTAGAAAATAAGTGTGATGAACTCATTTACTCTCCCACTGGGTTTGAGAGGCAGACATGGCAAAAACGCACAGTACTAATAATAACTACATGCATGAAATACAAAAACGGGGTTTCAGATCAAATGGGTCAGACTGATTCCTAACACAACAGAAATAACACAAAACAAGGGATGTTTTTGTTATAGTTTTCCATCTTTAACACGCTACAGTACAGTTTTGCTTGAATCTTTAGAATTTTTCACAGCGTCTATTTTTGGCATGGAATTCAGCAGGGTTAACCTAATACTCTTTAATAATGACAAAATTTTAATTTACAAACTTAAAAATGCAAACAATACAATCCCATAATAGCTTCAACAAAAAACAAACAAATGCCGTGAATTAGTATGAAAAATGTAGGCTGAGCAACACCTAGTGGTTTGTGGAGAAATCAATCATTCTATTTTTTGTAGTCAGAAGAGCTGAATATCTTGCAGTGCAGATAGGCCAGCTTCTCGGCATAGGAGCGTCGCAGCAAGGGAAACCATTCCCAGTGATACAACTCTACGACTCTATATCCGGCCAGCTCTAAATGACGTCTTTTAAGGGCATGCAGTCCAAGCAGCTGCTTGCTCCTGTAGCAGTAGTGATTCCTATGTGTCACTTGAACAGCAAGTCTCTGAATCGATGGTTTAGAATCGTCCAGACGGGACGAACGCTTTCGACATTTGGTCAGCGCCATCAGAAGATCGTCCGTCAGATCGATACCCACATTGTAAATACCTTCTCTCTCGTGGACCGGTTTGACGGTGCGAATCTCAGGCTTTTGAAAGAACTGGTTAGATGGCTGCACTGGATTCTTCTGTGTATTAGTTAGTTGAGCTAGTAGGGTGTCAGTTATGGTAACTCCAGAGAGCCTTGCATCTGTGTTTTGAGAGGCGAGATTTTGTTGGTAAGGCCCGGAGGATACAGGTACAGGCTGGTCGTTTAGGTCTAAGTGCACTTCCAGATCAATCGAGCGCAAGTGCGGAAGAATCATGTGTTTGCGAACAAACATCTCTCCACCCAGCAGACTCCTCAACACTTCTTCAGCCTCGAGCACCTCGGGCTTCTGACAGATATCCGATTGAGCAAAATCCCACAGGAGCTTGGAGACTTCTTCCCGAATTGCAAGACTAAGTCTTGGGACCGTCGACTCGGGTAAGTCCAAGCCTACGGTTCCATCTAAGGTGAATAAGTCCTTCTTCAACTCAAACTCTTGGAAATTACAAGCCTTGTTGACAAACTCTGCACTTAAAGCCAGACTGAGCAGGTCTTCAGGGAATAGACCGGCGAAAGCAAGTCCAAGCAGAGCGGTCAACAGATGTTCAGGGTATCGCTCAAACTCAGCTTGGCGTTCTCGTAAGATTGCAGTGAGACATGGATACAGGTTGGGACAATGTTTGGGAAGGACTCCTAAATTCCCAAAGGACCACAACAACTTTGCAGCATCTTTACTCCGACATTGACTGACCACGTTGGGTAATTGTTCGGCCACAGCTAAGAGAATGCGATCATCTCGATAATGCAGAGAGGAGCAGGCCAAGACGATATGCATGAGACCTTGAACTTCCATTTTCGGGGCACGTCGAGGCACCTCCGATCCCATGGCCTCCAACCACGGGAGATGGTCTAGATAGCTAAATCGCATTAGCTTCATTACATTAGCGATTACAAAATCGCTCATATCCTCGACTACAACGACCGCCCTGTCCATAAGCCGGCGCGTCGCTCTCTCAGACAGGGAGCATTGTGATTTAAAGAGGCCTAAGCAAACAGCACCAAGCTCTTCAGGCATCAGTTGGCTCAAATGGCGCATAAGTAACGACTCAAGGGGTTGAACGAGGGTATCCGGGCATCGCCTGCCTTCACCGATAATGTACAAGAGTTGAACCAACTCTGGAAGACCCATCTGGTTGAAGTTTTTTGTCACGTTCTCAAAGAGCCTCTCGAGGTACTTAGGAACACTTCGACCTAGGCATCGCCACAAGTCGGCGGCGAGCAGCAGCTGGTGAAGCTCCATCTCGCTCGCTCGCCGACAGAACTCGGTTTGGCACCATCCCAGAACTCTGTGGTATGTAGGCAAGCCTAAATTCACAAAGGCCGTCAGCACATCCAATAACTGCGGCGTTGTGAGGTTTGGCAGGATCCCCGCACTGTACCCCAGGAGCGCGTTCAATCGCTTGTCGTCTCTTATTACCGCGGCCTGTTCTCTGGGAACCTGACCAAGTGTGGACAACAAATTAGTTGCTTCTGAAGGTTCCATGTTGCCGTTTTGTATCATAACTTTACGAAGAACTAACAAGGCCTCATTCAGGTCTACAGCAGACGAGCGTTGGGTTGGGTCGTGGGTCATGTTGCGGTATTCAGGCCGACATCTCTGAAAGGCTCGTGGGTCACTGATGCTTTGCACTTTGGCGGCGTTTGGGGTTTGATTGGCTCCTTGTTTTGAAGCTGTGTTTAACAGCTTGTTCTTGTTGCTGGAGAGCCATCGAGAGGCGCTAATACTGTACGGGCTACACTGTTGATGGTTCAGAAAGAGATTACAGGACAATTCTTCAGTTTCTGAGCGGTTCATGGTTGAGGAACATCTCTTCGGTCTCTGGTAGTAGGCCAAGGGGTTGTGCGCCAGCTTGCTTTCTGTTTCTTCTTCTCTCTTTTGCTGCCCATTTTTCACATCTGATGATAAGCGTTGGGATCTAAAAATGGAAACACGTTGGCATGCATGGGCATAAAGACAGCGCCTTGCCACATGATGAAACGGGACCGTTGCAGACATCAACAGCAGGCACTGGAAAGAATCATAACAGAAAAGTTTATCATTTGAAGACCAACAGAGTTTGAGATTTTGAGCAACCTGAAAAGAAACGGTCAGTTATGGAGAGATAAATTGTTAATGCTACGTTTCTCAATTTTAATGCTTGTTATGCTGTTTCTAGAAAAGATGCAAAAAACATTAAAAAGATTTTAGTTCAATCAGCGAAACAAGAACCAAAGTCCATTCAAAAATGAGGCCTTTAGATGCACCTTGTGAGTTTTGACAGAATTTAAACCTCAATTCAATGATAGCAAATGAAATATAAAGAAGCTTGCTGAAGCCTAGAGAAAACTTATTTTACCAGGTGATTATAAACAATATTTTAACTGTCAAAATAGTTTTTAATTCTATATTTTTCAATTATTATTATTTTACACCTCACATATTGTCTATCACTATTCAATGCTTCACTGACTAAAGTCATCCTTCAAATTAAACACCAAATGAAAATTTCCATCATTTCCTATGTGATGAATATATAAGGTTAAAGATTAAGAGGGTGTATCGTTTAAAATCTAATAATAATTAGCATCTTTTAGAACAAATAGATCTACTGCAATAGGTATTGTAAGAAAGTTAATTTCATGATGACTTTAAATGTGGGAGTGTTTATGCTTTTACAAGACCTAAATTTCAAGAAAAAAAGCAGTCAATTTATCCTATTTTTTTCCGTCGTCACTTTTGAGTTTGATAGCAATGCTCCTATTCATTAGTGAATGGGGAAAGCATCAGGCCTATGTATAATAAATAAACATCTATTACATTTGCGATTCTGTACTTTAAGCTGACACTGAAGACCCCACAAACAGACCATAAAATACAAATCAAACACTAATTACAACGTGAGGAAAACTGCGTGTCATTTAATAAACCTAACAACAGATTCGCTTCGTTAAACAAGAATTTAATCGAGTTGTAACAACCGAACGACACAGTAACTTTCGCCGACACAGAAGCTTTTTAAGCGTGCTTTTAAAAGGCGAGTAAAATAAAAGCGAGGCACTTAAAGCTTGATTTCTTAGTGGCGAAACGTCTTGAGTGAAACGTAAAATGCCGCGCGCCCTTGACAGCCGCGCAACTCCGCTGCTGAATAACAGACTGAAAGATGTTGAGGAAATGATACACGTACCTTCAGCGCGTCTATTCCTCAAGCACTCTTTTCCAAACCAAGTATTTATGTTATTAAGACACACTGTATAGCACTAACTTCTGTGTTGAAAACACGCTGACAGCATGTGTATGTCTTGAGCCGCTGACGTCACGCGCTACGGAGGCTCGCAGGAGACAAACGCGCGCGCAGTCAGTCCACATACTGCACCGATGATCATACTTAAACATATAAAAATATTATTATTATTAACTTTCTGACATTTATGTATTCATATGCTGTTAAGCATAACTCTAAAAATACTTTAAATTAATGCATGATTTTCATTAACAGTAATTGTACAGCACAATTAAATCATATGAATAAATATAAACAAACTATATATATATATATATATATATATATATATATATATATATATATATATATATATATATATATATATATATATATATATATATATATATATATTTACAACACACATAAACTATATATAAAAGATATTACAAAATTAATTCATGTATTACATTAATATATTAAAAAATTAAATATAGCCATGTATTCGTTTTGATAAGACGTTATAGCCAATAAGCGCTCCCCCTGCTGGGTGACGTCATCGTGAAATCGATCGCTTATTGGTCTAAATTGTTACTAACAAGGTAAAAGAAATCTCTTTCAAAAATGATTTCTATCTTAATCACACGAAAGTTACTCTTTGATTTTAATTTACTTTTTGAAAATGTTGTTTTTGGATAATTTAGTCAAGATAATGTGAATAACGAAGCTTTTGTTATTCATTTATACATTATATTAGTCAGGTTTCACACGTATAAAACTACATTTACCCTGTTTTAGAGTGTTTTAAAGATAATGTGAAAGCTGCTTTTGTTATTCATTTATACATTATATTAGTCAAAACTGTAAAACTACATTTACCCTGTTTTTTTTTTATTAGCTGCTTTTGTACTATTCAGTCAAAACTGTAATGCATGTTTTTTTTATTATTATTATTAGGTGTCCTTACCGACACACCAGTCAGAATGAACCCTTTCCCACACACGTGTTATATCATGATTAATGTCAATGCTAAGTATAACTCTAAAAATAAATTATAATTTTGAATTAAATTATATATAAAAGATATACGTATTAATGTATGAATATATAGGCTGTGCTATGATTAATGCCAATGCTATATAGGCATATAACTATAAAATATATATTAAATGAATGCATGATTATTTTGTGTGAACAAATAAATAAATAAATAAATGCATTTAATTTTGTAATGCAGTACACATCATAAATTAATCT
>NC_056703.1:30779468-30794468 GCF_018831695.1 Puntigrus tetrazona | reverse complement strand
CGCTTGTGTGCTTGCGTAGAGTACGTTTCTGCGGCCCGACGAACACCGACACAAACACTCTCGAGACTGGCACTAAGATTTGGTCCTAAACGTGATGGCTGAGCATCTGAGCACCGCGCGAGATCTTCACCTCCCTGCGGTTCGAGCCCGGTAACTCTAGTTTTGATTGTTTGAAGGCTGCAGAGCACAGAAGATGCCATCAGCGTGTGAGCATCTAGGAAAGATGGTGACACTTAAATCGCCTAAACCCTCGCGCCTGTAAAAACACAAAGCTGAAACAGTCCGTGAATAAACCCCTTTAACCCCTGAGTGTTTTCCGCTTGGCGACTGACCTCCTCTTGTTAAGGCCACACACACACACACACACACACACACACACACGCTCGTCACTACCCAACGAACCTGCCCTCAACCCACACACCTGCCCCAGACAAGCAGGGCATCCTTGGACAGTCCTCGGAAGCGGTTCAGTTTTTGGATTGTACTGAATGCAGTTGTAATCGGGGACGCATTAGATCTCCGTCGACTCGATCCTCTCCAGTCGGGTCGGCACGGGCCACGGCGGAGCCAGCTGGTGCATCTCGGGCAGCTTCTTGTCCTCCGCCGGCGGGGTGGGAGAGGTCAGCGAGATGGAGACGGACACGGGGGGCTCGGGCGGGGGCGAGGCGGGCGACGGCGGGGCCATCTGGGCTCCCAGCTTGTCCACGCGCTCCTCCAGAGCCTGGTTCTTCTGCAGCATCTCCACGTAGCTGAGCTGCAGCTGCGCCTGGTACTTCAGCACCCGCTCCTTCTCGTCCTGCCAGGTCTGGCGCTCCTGGGCGAAGGTGAGCGCCTGCCGCTCTCGCTGCTGCCGCTCCAGACGCAGCTCGCCTTGCAGTCGCTCCAGCTGACGCCGCAGGTCGCCCGAATCCTGCCGCTGCGCCTTGGAGTCGTCGCTCTGCAGCGAGAGCAGCGGGTCCGGGGCCGGGAGCGCGGGGAGGGACGTTGTCTCCGGAGGGGACAGAAGACGCTCTCGGCTGCGGGACGACACCAGCTGACCCATATCGGTCAGGCTGGGCTCGCTGGAGCGACTGGAGCTGCTGCTGAGTTCACTGAGAGCCTTCTTCAGCCGCGACACCTCCGTCTCGAACGCGCTCAGCTTGTCTCGGAGCACGGTCACCTGCGGACAGCGCAGAAGCAGTCAACAGCCGTGTGTGTCAATAACCAACAATAGATGCTATGGGTCAAAATTGTCCAATGCTTGATTTTTGATTAGTAATATGCATCGCTAAGGACTTTGTTCACTCTCAGATTCCAGATTTACAAAACTTACATCAATGGAAAGTGATTTTTTTCAGCTTTTTTCAGCCTATAGCTATACAGAAGAGTGAATCATTATTTAAAGAATCTATTCATAAGAGTGATTCCACACTGAATGAGCCTACTGAGATCATTTATTCGTTTATTGCAGTGAGAACGTCATAATGTACAGTCTGTTTATTATCTGTACATTTGTTTTTGAAGATGTCTACGTCATTACTTTCGATAGTCCTCTTTAGATATTCTACTAACAGTAATCATCTCTGTAACTACATGTCAACTAGCAGTCAGAGTACTAGTAGACCGTCTGCAACACGTTATTTTGATGGATGCACGACATACCATGTAGTTATCGAGTTACTTGCAGTTAGTCAACTGTCTAAAGTGGACTATCAAAATAAAGTGTAAGCTCACTTTTGATTCCCACTGCAAACACTCAACTCACATCATGTCTGTGTTGCAGTGCAGCTTTTAGATTCAGTGTTGGTACCTCGGCCAGCATGGTCTGCAGCTCAGCCTCACAGCGCTCCAGCTCCAGGGTTTTGGTGCAGAAGGACTCTTTGAGGCTGATCTCGGCCTCCTCTCGCTCTCTGAGCTGGGCGTTGAGATCCTTCAGCTGACCCCTGAGGGCCACCATCTCCCCGGCCCGCTGTGTCACCTCGCCCTGACTCTCCCGCAGCTGCTGCTTCAGCAAAGAGATCTCGCCCGCCTTCTGACACACCTGCACACACGCATCACACACACACGCACATCAAATGCATCATACAAACATCACACGCGCATCATATAAACATTACACGCATCACACACATCACACACGCATCACACATCCCAAAACGCATCAAACACGTATCACACATCACACACACATTACACTCATCACACACACATCACACACGCATCACACACGCATCACACATCATACACACACATTACACGCATCACACACTCATCACACACACATCATACACACATATCACACGCATTCCACATACATCACACACACACATCACACACATTACACACATCACACACACATTATACCCGCATCACATAAACATCACACACGCATCACACATCATACACACACATTACACGCATCACACACTCATCACACACACATCATACACACATCACACACTCATCACACACGCATTACACATACATCACACACACACACACACACACATGGCATACACTCCTGCGCAGTTGAAACTATCTGGATATTTATAAATGACTAAAACAATGTTTTTGCTGCTGGACTATCAAAAGTAACATACTGCAGCTTGAATGATTTCATGAAATATATTGTGATATGAAAAAAAAATTACTTGTAAAACATGTACTGTTACTGTACTATTATGTACTGTTATTGTGAAATATTTGTTGCTATACACTACCAGTCAAAAGTTAGGAATAAAAAATAGATTTATTTGACAATTTGTTGATTCAGTCCGCTCTTTCTTTTGAGACACAATAACACAGATTTAAAACTTTGCAGAATGTTTTTGACCCGTGTTTAACAAAAAAATCAATAATAGGGGCCCTTTAATACATCTTTGATGACAAAAGGTTAAGTTACACTATGTAAATCATAGACTGCATCCAAAAACTTATAATATCTTCAGAGGATGCATTATATATAATGATTCAACGGGGAAACAGCCATATATATATATATATATATATATATATATATATATATATATATATATATATATTTAATGAAGCTGTATATAGACTTTTAAAGGTCTTCTTATTTTACAAATTTTAGTCCATCTTCCAGGAAAAAAAGGGCCTGTAATTTTTAAATGCAACAAAAATAAGTGAGATTTACACTTTTACAAAACATATATATATATCTGTATCATATATAATGGTCAGAAAAGTAAGTAAAAGCACCTTGATTTCAGCATGTTTGGAGGTGCATTAGGCTACAGATGACTTGCTCTCCGTCTCTCTCTTACCTCCCACTTGGTCTCCTCGAGTCTGGGCAGGATATCGGCCTGCTCCTTCCTGAAGTCCAAGCACTTCTTCTCCAGCTCCTCTCTCTGAGCGAGCAGCAGGGTCATCTCGTCCTGCAGCCGCCGCTTGTCCTGCTGCAGACGGGCGATCTGGGCCTGCAGGGCCTGCTGGGTGCGCTGGGCCCGTCGGGTCACCTGCTGCAGACGCCCGGCGTAGTTCTGCCTCAGCTCCTCCATCTCTCGCTCCCAGACGCGCTGCTTCTCCTCGAACACCTGCACGATGGCCGCCTCGCTCTGGTCCAGGTTACGTCTCATGTGGATCACCTGTGAGGAGGGCGGCACGGCCGAAACGCGCAAGACACAGCCTCAAACATTGCAAGCTTGACTCCATGCCTCGTTGCACGCTCCCTCCATAACACTTCCACTAAACAAAAGGACCTTTCCTCTTTTGTTGTCTGGTATGAATGCAATTTAATAGGCATAACCAGCTGTGTATGTATTAAAATAAATAAATATCCAGTGGTATATGCAAAATTGCGAATAATAATAATAATAAAAAAAATCCAGTGGTGCGTGCAAAATTCTAAAACAAAAATAGTAATAATTAAAAATATCCAATTGCGTTTACAAAACTAGACTTAAAAAAAAAAGAGAGAAAAAAACAAATGATACACATCAAATTAAAAATAAACAGTGGTGCATGTGTGAAAATAAAGACATTCAAAAAATTAATAAATAAATGGTGTACGCAAAATAAATACACTGTGCGCTACACAAAAATAAATTAAAAAAATAAAAATAAATCTAATGATGTATGCAAAATAAAAAAAATCATCCAATGAATTATGTAAAGATTTTTTTTTAAATGGAATGTTGTATGGAAAGTTAAATAAACCAAATAAACAGAATTTGTGTATGCTTCTAGCACGACACATGCGCTTCGAAATGATGCCTCACTTTTACATACGGTCTAAAAACAAGAGACATCCCACGACACACACGTAACACTAATGAATGTAGAAAGTTCGGTCACCTCACTTACTTCTTGCTCTCTCTCCCACAGACGGTCCTCCAGGTCCTGAATCACGTCGTCGGAGGACGGAGACGGTCTCAGGGGCGCCGGAGCGTCGCTCAGGTGACTGAGGCGCTGGTACGAGGAGGAGCTCTTGCCCGAGGAGGAGCGGCCGCTGTCCGAGGCGCTGAGGCCGTTCTGGTAGCCCGGCTTGTCCAGTTTGTCCAGGGCGACGGTGCCCAGCCGGTTGATGTGGCTGGTGGAGGCACTGAGGGGCCCGAGCGCCGGCGGCGGGCCGTAGCTGGAGCCCGTGTACGTGGGCAGACTGGTCAGAGAGTTCCTCCCGGAGTCCGACAGACTGCCCTGTCCGGCCCGGCCCGCGCCGCCGTGCGTCCCGGGACTGTCCTGGTTCGGAGCGCCCTTCTCCCCGCCGCCGCCGCCGCCGCCCGGACCGGCCGTCCCCGAGCTCGTCTGGAGGGGACACACCAGGTTCTGCATGGAGTGAAAGCTCTTGGGCACCACGGGTTTGAAGGCTGATGGACGCACCAGAGAGTCATTGGTCTGTAGAGACACACACTGAACTCAGAACTCTTTCTTATTTTACAGGTCGATATTTTTTTAAAACAGCGTTTGTTTTTGAAGCTCAAAAAGTGTAAGCCACTGTTACATGGGAGCTCATTTCTGGCACATCGGGGAAAAAACGCTTTAGTAAATCATACTTACAGACACCAAAATAAAATTCAGAATTATTACAAACAATGGTGAAGAAGCTAATAAATCGTATCATTTCAAAATGTAATAACTTAAACGTGACTTTTTAATCTCATAATTATGAATTAGTAGCTACTGTATCTCTTAATTTTAAAATTTTAATTTCTTTATTTCATAATATCGGTGAAGTCTTCAAAATCATTCAGAATTTTTGTCTCATAATTATGGTTTAGTAGTCATCTCATAATTTCAATGTTAAATTATTCACTTAATGACCTAAATAATAATAATAATAATTTATTACATTCACATAGTGCTTTTCTGGCGACTCAAATGACTTTTTATTTTACCTCAGATTTTTTCTTCTCTATTTTGATTTAGTATGTCAGAATTAAGATTTCTTATCTCACAATTACGGTTTAATATCCATCTCATAATTTCAACATTTAATGACCTAAATATGACTTTTTATCTCATAATTATGATTTAGTAGCTACTGTATGTCATAATTTCAACTTTAAATGGCAAAATTAGAACTTGTTTATTTCATAATATTGAAGAAGTAAGCCATCAAAATCATTCAGAATGTTTGTGTGATAATTATGGTTTAATATCCATCTCATAATCTCAACATTTAATGACCTAATTATGATGCTTATTCTCTTAATTATGAATTAGTATCTACTATATCTCATAACTTCAACATTTCATGCCTTAAATATGACTTTTTTACTCATAATTATGAATTAGTATCTACTGTATCTCATAACTTCAACATTTAATGAGCTAAATATGACGTTTATTCTCTTGATTATGATTTAATAGCTACTGTATCTCATAATTTCAACTTTGAATGACAAAATCAGAACGTAATAGTGAAGAAGTAAGCCATCAAAACCATTCAGAATTTTCGTGTGATAATTATGGTTTAATATCCATCTCATAATCTCAACATTTAACGACCTAAGCATGAGTTTTAATCCGATAACTCAGAATCAGCATCTAGCGTGTGTCTTCATATCACATGTGTACCTGAGCATGCTCGAGTTTCCCCGAGACGGGCAGGATGTTGGGCGGGTGGTGGTTCTCGGGCTTGGCTTTGCTCTTGTCCTTGTGCGGCGGCGGCGGCGGCGGCCGAGCTTGATGGCTGCCGTTCTTGTCGTTGTTCAGCACGATGTTGTTCCCGCACAGGTCCAGACTCTCTCCGCGCCGGTGTCCTTCCCGCCGCGCTCCGTTGGCGAACACCACGTTGGACACCAGCCTCTCTCCGTTGAGCGTCTGCTGGCGGTTGGCGTTGTGCGCCGCGGCGCGCTCGGCCTCGGCGTGGTTGCGAGCGTTAGCGTGGAACTCCCTCTCGGCGTTGTAGCTGTGCTCGTCGGCGGAGACGCCCTTGGTCTTGGTGCTGGGGCCGGGGATGCGCTCGGCGCTGAAGCTGCGGTCGTCCAGGCGGCGGCGGGCCGAGGCGGGGGGCGGAGCGGCCGCCAGCGGGCCGTTCGGGGTGGTTCGGGTGCCCACGCTGCGCATCGTGATGGGCCGCTGACTGGAGGCCCCGCTCCCTACGCTGCCCATGCCAGGAGCCTCGAGCGCTTCACTCCGCCGCCCACAGCTCCAGCACACACGGGCATGAAGGGGAAGTGAGCCGGGTCACACACACACACACTGCAACACAACGCACGCCGTTAGTGGCCCCATTCACCACACACCACCTAACACGGCGCGGTTCATTCAGTCATGCTTTACTCATGTTGTGTAACACTGTTTTCTAAAGGCATGCCGTGCAAGCCGCGACGTGCAAAAAATATATAGGTCTTCCGAATTTGCTAAACGTTTTTAGCACACAATGTCGCAAACTATTTGACAGTAAATAATCTCATCTATTGGGGATTACGTGCTTTATTAACAATGTCCGAAGTTATAAAATCAATCAAAACAAAAAGATACGGTAAAACTGAACTCGCCGTGAACCAGTGAGTCTGTCTCATAACAAACATGGAGTCGTGAGGTTTGATCTCCTGTCATCAGGTGCTCACTCATCACGCTCGGGTGGAAAGGGACAAAAATTCCAGAATGTAAAATAAGTTATTGTATGCATTTGAACGGTTTCATTTTAGAAATGAGCAAAAAATTTTAATAAAGAAAAACACTTATTATTACACTATTATATTATATTATTACCTTATTATGTCGATTGCAAAATTGTTATTTTGTTATCTGTTTAATTTTATTTTATTGCGTTATTCAGTGTTTTATACGATTGCATGCATACATTCATGCACAGAGCGCAGTTTTAATTGTCTTTTTTGCTAATTTCATGAATGAACTGACGACAGAACTACTTTGTATGCTCGGGTTCTTAGGATCTTTATTTATCGATGAAGCAATATAGAGCATGCCTCATGTTTGCGTTCAGTAAAAAGGCCGACAGGACAGAAAAGGTTGTTTTTAATCGAACATATAATGATAAAAATGTACTTTTCTGTAGTGTACCGCGCCCCCTGACTCCGCCCCTGTCCTCAAGAACTTCATTAAATACTATGGAAGTCAATGGAGACCAGAAAGTCATACTGGATGAGAGAAGCCCCATCCCTTTTCTTCCTCTTCCTCAGATGCATGCTGATGGTATCTGATGCTGATTAACTGTCACCTGACATTCAGGTAAACAAATACAACTGGATTTTAATCTATTTTAGCATGTTATTTTAAAGTGCCCCATTATGGATTTTGCAAGTGATTACAAGAAGTGTGTGATACAGCTGTAAGTGAATGAAACCCGTACACGGTGTGTAAGGTTCTAGTCTCTCAAAAGAAAGAGTTGACTCTGATTCATTCGAACGAGTCGTGTCGGTCGAAATAAAAACGCTAATTCTTTCTTTGTCGCTAGGTGAGGCTTTCAAAGCGTTAAAAGCTCGCAAACGCCGCTTTGAATTAAATCAACCGATCACTGGAGGGGTTTGAAAAAATCAATCGTTAAACTAATTATTTGGGAGTTTTGAAAAAACAAGGTGAAATGCAAATGAAAATTGCTTGCATGTCAGACTGCTGTTTGCGACTCCAAAAAACTAAATATGGGCACTTTAAAATGACTTATTTTCTGTTTAATTTATTTAAAATAAATTTTGGGTGTGACCTTTCTATGATTTATTTAGTTACACTAATAAAGGTTCTAAAAGGGGTTTTCACAGTGATGATTTATATATAAATCCATATATATATATATATATATATATATATATATATACACCCTGTTCTACAAAGACACTTTAGTGCGCTGGAAAGACTCCATGGATGTTAAAGGATATTTAATGAATTATCGATGGCAATAAAAAACGTTCAAAAAAGAAAGCATTATGTTTTTCATCTACTTGCGATCCCCAGTTTGGAACAATCTGCTGTAAACTAATAGTTGTTCTCTGAAAGTGTTTTTTTTTGTGCATTAAAAAAGCAGCGGAACATGTGAAGAACATGCAAGGTTATTGAAAAATGTAACTTTTAACGCGAGTGGCATGCTTTTAAAATGCCGTGTTTCGGCAGTCAAACCATGTTCACACAGAAAAACAACTAGAGGAAAGGCACTGGTGTGAGCGAACATCTCCATGAGAGAAAACTGAGCAATCACAACACAACTAGCTGCTTCATACAGTTACAGCTTTACTGGAAAACGCAAGCAATGCGGACGAGCTGCCGGCTCCAGAGAAACAACACAGTAAACAAACAGCATACGTGCGTCCCTCGAGAACGGCTCTCTCCTCGTGCGGGTTCTCATGCCAACGAATGCAAGAAGAAGACGGCGAGGAGGTGAGGAAACATCAACACTGAGACTGATGATGATGATGATGATGATGATGATGATGATGATGATGATGATGATCTCTGGAGGTAAACATTAATCGAACGCAGAGCCAGTCTGACCCCATTCTGATTTGCAAACAAAGGCGGTTTCTAACAGCCAAAAATATATTTGTGAAGACAGATAGCGGTTTTTGGGGTGTGAATGCAGTTTATGTCACGTTTATGTCAATCAAATGTAATATAATCACATGAAATGACGGGGTGCTCTTTCATTTCTGTGAGTAAGTGAATGGGTGCCGTCTAAACGGCTGATAAAAGCATCACAATGATCCCCGATCCTTCTCAGTTAACCTCTTGAGAAGCCAAAAGCTGAAACAAAGGCAGCATTAAGACGTTTTTAACTAATAAGTCCTCCTGACATGCTTTGGTGTGAATCAGGAGAGAAATCTGCCCAGATCGAGCAGCGCTTACTAATATATGGTAAATTCTTACGGATTACAGACTTATTTTACTTTACTTTTGTCTTCTCCAGATGTTAGCTGATGGACCGGAGTGCTTTGGATCGTTCCGATGTTTTAATCTGATGGCACCCATTCGCTTCCATTGCTGAGACACCGATGCAGAGATACATTTACATCTCGAACGTCCTAAGGCTTTCCTTTTAGGCGAACTATTCCTTTGAGTGCTAGATTTTCCTCCAAAAACTAGAGCAACATCAACAAAAACCTAAAACAAGCGAGCCGTTATCATCCTTTAAGAATATAAGAGATATAAAATGAACGTGAAGCAGCTTAGGTCACCCGATGAGAAATGTTTCGAGCTCGTATTAAGATGTCTGATACCGCCGTACTTCTTTTGCACCGATGTAACGGACGGCGTAAGACTGCAGCAACATTCAACACTAAAAATAAAAACCCAACATGATTGCTCAGCTCTTTCGGCTCATGCACTTGGATCTATCTCGCCGGCTTTTCGTGCACGTGGACGATGGCCCGAGAAAAGCACGATGCAACCGAAGTGAGTGACTGTGTTTGGTGCATGTTATTGTTGGTTTGCATACACTCTCTCCCACAGCCATGCACGCGCCTCGAGAAGTCAGCTGGAGCGGTGCTGCTGGTGCTGATGCTGATGCTGGTGCTGATGCTGGTGTGCAGTAACATCACTGGTCCAGCAGAGCTCTGGATCAGATCAGCACTGGCACGTGCCTCTACTACCCGCTCCAGCACAGTCAGTCACTCACAGGCATTACATCATCGCTCACATGCTTCATATATCCCAGCACACATTAAAGAGCGCCATCCTAATTACATCAGCCCCGGCCACCCCGTCAACGACGAGCGCGCAAAGCATCCGCGCGAATACGCGCCTGTGCATGGATGTAAACATGCAGCGCGGCAGAATGACACACTGTGTTGATGCGTCGCGCACCGCAGTACGAGCCCGAGAAAACACGCGCCGCTGGAGAAAACGCCAGCGACGCGCGAGAGACGGAGGCCCGTACACAAACAGATGACATCAGTATCGCAGCGCGCACTGAAAGCATCTTCACCTGCTTCACCTGACAGCGGATGAGCGGACGCAGCGAACGCGGGCCTAGCGATGCTCGGACGCGCTCGCTAGGCTGCGTTCCTCGTAACGCCGTGCCTCCGTTAAACCCAGAGAGAGACGAGGACGCGGCACAATGGAGGTCCGTCGTTCACCTGCCTACAGGACGAGGCATCCGCGCTCATTACATAATGCGTGTTAGCGCTCGTGCAGAATTATGCATCACTGCATCCGCATCCTCCGTAACAACAGCAGCATCTCCAGCGCGCGCACGCACGCACACACACACACACACACACACACATACTCACTGTCTCACCGCGGGTCCGTCTGTCCGTTCGCTCGGAGGCTGCTCTGCTGCTGCGGCGTGAACCAACGCGTGAAGCCGCGCGATGCGCTGCCGCTGACGCCCGCGACGGAGATGAAGCGCGCGCGCGCGAGGAAAGCGAGAGCGGCGCGCATCAGCTGAGAGACACACCCACCCGCGCCCCGCCCCCTTTGGACGCGATCGGACACGCCCCCTTCCGCTCGTACGAGTTAAGACACTAGAAAACCCGACTATTAATCGGTTCATACTGTAAAGAGGGGCCGGATTCACGAATAAAAATCAAAAAATATTTTTTGATTTCTAAAAATTAGATTTACCTCCATATCCTTAAAGCATGTATCATCAGACTTTAAAGAACTGCACTAAAAACATCAAAAAATGTTTTCATTTTATTTTTCCTTCTTGGAGATGGTTTTCAGTGACCTGTGGCGTGTAAATTATGTTTATTATGATGATTTTTAATTCTAAAATCAAATTCTACTTAAGCACACCTTCACAGTCAAAGATTGATAGAATAATACAGATGGAACTGTAAAAAAATAACACCGTTAAGCAACAAATGCAACTGAATTGCTTTTCACCGTACGATGTGTACAAATGTTAATTTATACATTCAATAACATTTTTTAAAAATAAAAATAATACCTTAATGCACTGTGAGCGGACATGAACAGTGAACAAATGTGTTTTTATTGACTAAAAAATTAACAAATGATACAAACACACACACTGTTCATAACTAGCTTTACTGATCTTAACAACCGATTGTGAAGCGTTCGCCGTTCTCCCATGAGCAAAACAAGAAATGAAGTGAGACTGCTGCGTTGTTTGAAGCGTTATTTTAATTTAAACATTCAATTAAGCATTTAGCTTCAACTTCAGTCGAGCAACAAAATCAGAACGAGGGTCGGTACATGCATGCACAGCTCTAAAAACAAACTCACACCAAACATCAGAAGCAGAGCGTTTCCTCATAAACACACAAACAGAGCATATATCAGTGCCACAGATCCACAGGTGAACAGATGTAGAGCTCGGGTTCAACATGATAAACATCACATCTCCTATCTCGCTCCGCTTTCTCTCTCTCTCCATTCACAAATTCATCGGTGACATCAACAACTTCTCAAGGTTACTATGGCGATGGTCTCCGTCCAACTGGAGCAGAAGCTGGCGTCACGTGACGGAGAGAGAGGCGCTGGATGCAGTCTAATTAGGGAGAGCCGAGAAATTAAGGCACAGCCGAGCTCCGCGTCCCACGATTCCAGAGAGGCGCGTTTTTCTACAGGAACACCGATCGGCCATCAGCCCGGACCCCGGAGGGAGGGAGACGACAGATGCGCTTGTTCACATGACGTCAAATTAAAAAGGGGTTTAATCGTAAACGCAAACTCTGCAACTCCTCCTCAGACCCGGGGTGTATTTATACTCCACACAGCAGCCTCACAGTGTTTTATAAGGAGAAATCAAATATTGCACCACTGCAGATTCGTTACAGATTCACAGATTCGTTACAGATTCGTTCACTCTCTGTCATGCTGCTCCAACCCTATTGACTTTCAAGCCACACAAAGAAGCGGGAAAGTGTCCAAAATTCATCTAAACAATTCATAAACTTTCATGAACTTGAAAGGGTTTTTCAGCATCATTACACTCCTATAGTCTTTGTATTAGATTGCATTTTTATACTTTGTTTTCACTTTATTTTTAGTTCAGGTTTTAGTGATTGATGTGAATTTTGTCGGTTGCAGTTTATATCGTTTTGGTGAGAACTGCTGCAACCTGTGGAACTAAAACGTTTGCATTTTTTGCGTTTATTTTATTTCAAGCGAAACATTTCAAGAACATTTCCCAAACCTTCCAGAAACGTTGAAACATCAGAGGATTTTGTGGAAATTATCACACTTTTTCTGGACACTTTCCATTTCTTGTAACAAAATGTTTTTTGATTTCAGCGTTAGTTAACTATAATACCTACGGAACACGTTTAATTCATCGTTCACTGATAATCCTCCTGTCAATGAGAGAAAGGTTTGTGAACGATGACAGAACAAAACATCACAGTAAAATACTAGAACATCAAATAAATAGAGAAAAATAGTGCAATATGATTATGGTTAAAAGAGGGAATACAAATACAGTACGGGAAAAAAAAACCCACAGGTCGAACTCTTGAATAAATAAAATGTAAGTCTTGTGGATGTTTTTTTCTTCCAGGAAGCTCAAGGCACGTAGAGGATTGACGTTAAATTTGTTCATTAGTTTCTCTACGGAAATCACTGACTGCCAAAATAAAACCAGCCCTGAACATGCTAGGCTTCACCCTTCTGTTCTGTTTGCTTCCAGTGCACTAGAAAGCGGAGCGATCTAAATGCGGATCGGGTCTCAGTCCACTTTCTGTTCACACTCGCTGTCTGGAACACGGCCAACTAGATTACATAGAGCATTATACGATTTGTATTTATTCTTATTTACGTACAAACTGAATAATAACGACGATTATGCATCATAAAGCGCTGGCATGAAGGCTGAGAGCGTTCGTTTATAAACCCTGAAACAAAGCGAGCGAGCACTCAGTTGGTCTGAAAGCAGAGAAAAGCTGAACGGAAAGTGCGCTGCAGAACCGATGGAGCAAGAGCTACAGAAACACATCTAATCCGACATCCAAAATAATCTTCATCGTGTATTTAACTCAGCGTTTATTTTATTCTGACCTAGAGCACTTGGTATCATCATAAATATGGGTTCTGAGCTCTTGGTGTCCTTCTCTTTAGCTCCTAACTCATCATCAGTGAGGGGAACGCTGAATACGAAATGAATCTGAATTGAGGCAGCAAACAGGATATAGAATTGCCAATTACGTAGAATTAAAATGGAACCAAATGCATTAAGACGTTAATAACAAGTTACCCATAAACACACCCATCACACAACATTTAGGCTACTTTAGGAACATTAGATGATGTTAATATTTTTGGAATTGTGTGGAAAATGTGAATTTAATTCATCTAAAGAGATTTCTAATTATAAACGTCAATGTCTTTCGCTACTAATAAAGTCCTACCTAATTAAATGTGAGTTCATGGATTGTTGTGCTTTAAACCCAGAATGCTTTAGTTTGTCCCTGAGATTTAAATATAGAGTAAAAAACAATTATCTGAAAACGACGCGTTGCTTTCACAACATTATTCCAAATCAATTCTGAAAACTCAGCTCTACATATCAGCTAATAAATATATCAATGACATAATGTTTTGACCGTTCTGTGTTCAGGTAATTTCGTATTTTAATATTTAAAATGTTTTTTCTCGGTTATTCAAACAGTGAAAGAACGTTCCGTTTAATCCTTCTGCGTTCAGATATTTGGAATGTTTGGTAACTATTAAATAACGTTTAAAAAACGCTGGATGAACAACCGACCCAAACTCAAAAACTTCCCAAACTTAAGTTCTTGTGCTAACGTCGTTATTAAAACATTAACAGAGATGAGATAACCCTGAACAAACCCTCTGCAGATGTTTCTGTCGACGACGTTGAGAGAACCTCCACGGAAGCGTTCCCCGTTCAATTCGATTCAAATTCACACTGACGAATCAGAAGGAGCCGATTCTTCAATTCAGGATTTGATTGGTTCCGTACGAGCTCCTGAGATCACCTGTTCTTGTCAGTCGTCCCTCTCGGCTCCGCCGATCAGAGGCTCCGTGTCGCTGTCCGCTCCTTCCACGCTCAGGTACTCGCAGGGCCTGACGGGGTTCGGGCGGCCCCTGAGGGCCAAAGCGCAGGCTATGAAGGAGAAGAGCAGGCCCAGCATCTCGATGTAGAAGCTCTCTCCTGCAGACATGCAGAGCGCCGGCCGGCTTTCGGCCTTCCCTCGCTGAAGATTGCGCTCGATCACACTCATACAGGCCACACACACACCCAGCACCGCCACGCAGAGGAGCGCTGGGGAGAAGCGTGAGAAAACACACCTTCAGTGAATCTCTGTGCACCGCTCCGCCTTAGAAATCCAATAGAAATGCTCAAAGAGAATTTGATCAAACTTCTGAACGCAATCGAGCGTCATCCATCTTCGACGCGTGAGGTTTGTGAATGCATAAAAAAGCATTAAATCAAACTAAATAGCGGATTAAAGATGATGAAACGTTTTCAGCTGCATGTCATGCGACCATTAACCGACAGCAAATTATTGAAACATTAACTTAAACTTCGAGTAGAAAAAAAGTCGGTGAATTTGAAGACAAACATCGCAGGTTATATATTTTTGGCTAATATAGTTCTCTAGTTATGACACGTTAAAAAGTGTTGCGTTTAATTTAACGTGCACCAAATTGCTTTGGAAAAAGCCAGATCCT
>NC_056703.1:30749468-30774468 GCF_018831695.1 Puntigrus tetrazona | reverse complement strand
TAGCTGACAGCACTAAAAGTGCTTGCGTACGTATTAAAAGTTATTCTTCAGTACTCAAGATCACCTAAGTGTACTCAACTGTACTATTTTTGGACACTGAATATGAACGAAATGTGCTTTTAACACACTATCTCTGTATAAAAATGTATTTAGTCAGCACTTGTAGAACCCATCTTTCGTAAACATTTTTTAAACGTAGAGATATATGTTAAGCGTGTTTTATTTCATGTGCACAGTGTCTAAAACAAACTAGAGCACTTTAAGTACGTTATGGAAGTGCACAAATATTAATGCGTCAGCTTTAATCTGAAGGCACGCTTTACCTTGACGTACTGGATGAACTCCTGCAGCAGGTTACGAGACTGAAAGACACAAAACATGAGATGAGGTGAACCGCAGAGGGAGGAGGTGAGACGTGGAGAGCGTGCAGGAACAGAGACGCACCTCCTGCTCGCTGAGCTCCTCCGCTTCTCCCTGATCCTCGATCACGAAAGACTCCTTCAGACGCTGGTACTCCTCCTCCTCCTTCCGCTCCTGCTCCTCTTTGGCCCGCTGCAACTCATCCTCCTGAGGAAGAGAGGAACACCCAGCTTCACTCACACTTATTTAACCGTGTTTCAAAGCAGTGCAGACACACGGTCAGAGCTAACATGGATTTGTAACATACAGAGCAAACTGTCCGACTGATATAGTCCATGTAGAATAAATAGTGCATGATCATTTCTGCAGTAGAAGTGAATCTTAGAAAAATCATTATAATACATCATTTATAAAGTAGACAGATTTATGCTTTAAAAAAAACACTTATTGATTCTGTATTCTTATTGTAGTGTTATTTGCAAATTAAGAAACAGAAATAATAAATAAATATATAAGCAATGATCTAACCAGTGGTTTAATTTGTGAACAATGAAATTAGTTTAATGTCAGCAGGAACTGTAACTTAAATCTACTGCTGCAAATAGACAGAGGCCAAGAAAACAGTGTGATGGGACTTTTAGACATTTTCTTTCAGTTGAGGAGACCTGGCGTGGAAGCAGAACCAAGCAGTGCTTGAATAAACACTGGCTTTGCCTGCAGTGTACAGGCCTTAATGAAGAAACACGCTCTGACTGTAAAACACACACACACGCGTGCACACACACAGACACACACACACACACAGGCAGACACACACACAGGCAGACACACACACAGGCAGACACACACACACACACACACACAGGCACACACACACACAGGCAGACACACACACACAGGCAGACACACACACACACAGACAGACACACACACACACACAGACAGACACACACACACACACACAGACAGACACACACACACACACAGACAGACACACACACACACACACAGACAGACACACACACACACAGACAGACAGACACACACACACACAGACAGACAGACACACACACACACAGACAGACAGACACACACACACACACAGACAGACAGACACACACACACACACACACACACAGACAGACACACACACACAGACACACACACACACACACACACAGACACACACACACACACACACAGACAGACACACACACAGACAGACACACACACAGACAGACACACACACACACACACACACACACACACACACACACACACACAGACACACACACACACACACACACACACACACACACACACACACACACACACACACACACACACACACACACACTCTATGCTTTCTTAATTCTTTAGGTGTATGAAAAAGCATTATAGCGACTGCCTTTCAATTAGAACTGCTAAGCAAACAGTAAGTGTTCAGCTCAGGTTCTGTCAAAATAAAAGTATCAATAATATAATATCAGCCTCGGTTATGTACTGATCAAGCACTAGTTAAAATCACCCGTCTTTGCTCCTGCAGTCTCTCCTTCTCCTCTTCTTTCTGTCTCTCTTGATCTCTGAGCTCTTGCATCTTCCTCCTCTCTTCTCGCTCTTCCAGCTCGGCCTGAAACACACACACACACACATTAACGACACACTCACTAATAACCAGACTCTGATAGAGGTGTAACAGCAGCGTTGTAACCTCTCTCTGAGCTTTCCGAGCTTGTTTCTCCTCCAGCTTCTTCTGTTTCTTTGCTCCGACTTTAGCGGCAGCTTGAGGACGTTCTTCAGACGGCTGCCTGTCTTCCTGATTCTCCTCCTCTTCCACGGGACTGTCCTCTGAAGAGACAGAGAGAGATCTAGAAGTGTTTCTATGTCATACTTAGGATGCATCTAAAGTCGCCCCAGACCCTTTATTTACAGTAATAACCATTTTGTATTACAAGTTTTCCAAAATGTTGTTTACGTATGCAAATAACTAATCATGCACTAATTTGCATAATTTCCAGAATAGAAATCTGAAGAGTTGTTAAAAGTAGGATCTTTTCCTTTTTTAGCACTCCATAAATATTTTTTGTCTGTAGTGTTCAGCCTTAATGAATGACCCTAAACTGAACTTTGCAACAGCTTCTCCCGTGTGTGCACACTGTTAAGTGCACACTGTTAAGTGCTCACCGTTGTCGGACGGTCTCTGCGAGCGCTGGACGTTCATTCTGCTGTGCAGGTTTCTCCGGCGGCGAGGCATTCCTGCTGGACGCTCCTCTGCCGGCTGCGGACGGACCGAAGCGCGCGCCGCCACATTCTGACCATCCTCACGGTCAGCTGCAGGAACACACACACACACACACACACACACACACACACACAAGAGCTGAGATCCAGTCTTAGAAATGAGGACCACCAAAATCAGCAAAAAAGCAATGACACATATATCTATAACAAGTCTCATTTAGCTTAATGCTGTAAAATTAAATAAAAAAGATAGAATAAAAAAAGAATAGATTATCCAAGTGTTGAATAAAGGCCTTTTTTGCTTTTATTAACTGGATAATAAATGTAAAAAAATAAATAATAATAAAAAACACAATATAGTTCTACACTGCTAGAAGTGTTATTTCTTTCTTTTTTTTTCTGTAAGTTTTATTTATATATTTTAATCTCACTGTTCATGCATTTATTATAGTAAAAAAAAAAATTAATTATTGTCTTTTATTATCTTTTATTTTCACTGTTAAGCAGTTTTAAAATCTCTGTTCTCCCTGGAGTCCACAACATTTGGGGAAAAAAAAATATTTCACAAAATATAAAATGTTTTTAATTTCAACTAAAGCTACTCCGGAATTATTAAATTAATTAGAAATTTAATTCAAACACTGGTCCAAAAAGGACATACTTAGCTAGTTACAACACCTAATTTAAATAATATTTTATTCATTTTCTTTGATTTAACACTAAAAAGCCAGCGGTTTTTAAAAACGGGTCTGTAAACTTAAAATATAGAGATTTTAGGAAAGAAAAGATTCACTTTTCAAATCCAGTGACTGCAAGAACATGAAAATCTTCCCCGGGTTTGAATGACATTCATCGAGCAGCAGAGAAAACACTATGAGCTTCGATGAACACTAATAAGGGCACTAGTATCGTCCGACAGCTTCACTTTTCTGTCTATATCTCCCTCACCTTCTTCAGTCCGGCCACGAACTTTCACAGCAAACACTATCAGGACGAGCAGAATAACCGCAGCCACGACATACAGAGCCACATCCATTTCAGCAGCTAAAACAAACACAACAAACTTCAAACCGCGAGCAACTTCACACGGCTCTGCGCGGCCTCGCCGGAAGTTGACGTCGCGTTTGCTCGAGCGTCACTTCCGTGCTGCAGCGCGACCCCTAACGGCGCGGAGGAACCTAATAAATAATAATCATATACAAAAAAAAAAAAAAAAAGAACGTAATAAATTATATAATTATAATATTACGAAATAATATTATATAAATATATGTATATGTATATATAATATATATATATGTGTGTGTGTGTGTGTATATATATATATATATATATATATATATATATATATATATATATATATATATATATATATATATATATATATAATATTATTACGTATAATTATGTGATATTATAATTATATCATTTATAAGTTCCTGTGTTCGTAAAAAGATACAAACTGCAGCTTTAAAAACGCACGATTTTCAACATCGATCAGTTTCAACTTTTTTTATGTATATCAAACCGTATATTTAAACGCTTTCCCTCGTTCTAAAGACTATCATATAATTTTAACGCATTGAATTATTATTCACTTGTTCATATTTCGAAAACTTGCAGGCTGTAGTCCACTATATTCACCTTTTTGATTTATCCGTTACGGATGACTTCGTAACTTTTGACTTCAACTAAAAGCATTGCACCGATTTTGATTTTTCTGAATGAGCTGGACCACTTTGATAAGTAAACAAAAAAATTTGACGTCTCTGAAATTACAACATACAGCCCACTCTTAGATATATTAATAAGAAATGATTAAATAAAGAGATCAATAAGTAAGTCGATCAATGATTCCAGAGCATGACTGAAAGCATTTTTCTTCTACTTTGTGGTATTAGCTTCTGAGAGTCCTGTGGTAGGTTCATGTAAGCTAATGCAAGCATTTGAGAGGTTTTCAGTCAAAACCATGACATGCACACACAGCTGCATCCTGGGCATCCGGCGGTGAAGAGATAAACACTCTAGAATCAGTTTAACTCTGTTTCAGTCGAGCCTAAACCTGCTTCTCCTCCCGAGCTGGTGAGTCTTAATACATTGGGCTATTAGCTCTTTTTATTGCATTACGTACAGGACTATTAATTAAATTAACTATTAACACCGCGGTCATAAAGGACAATGAAGAGCACTGAAGCACAGACTTTCAAAAACTATGTTATATCTATGTTATATCTCTATGTTATACTTTCACTTTTTAGTGCGTCGATTGCGTTTAAGACGACGTTTACCAGTATAACTCCCGCCAAAGTTTGCACGCCGCTTGTGATGCATTTATTCGTGGTTTAAGAGATAAATTTTCACAGCTTTCAGGCTAATCACTCTGGTGAGATCAGTAACATCCTGCTTCTGTGGGGCGATACGTTTCTTCACCCATTCTAAAGCTCTTTACTCCAGAGATTCGAGTCTGTGTATTCAGCAGGCATGCGTTGTGTTGTAAAACCCTGCTATTGTTGCTATTAAAAACTAATAACATGTTCCTTAATTAACGCTTCATTCAGTACCATTTGTCTGATATAATCTCACATTCTTGCTTTTCCCAATTCATCAGCTATTTTCCACATATTTTTGGAGGTCTTCATGAAAAGTCTATTTCTCGTTCACGCTCTGTTTACAGCGAAACGTTTCGGTGCGTGTTCCTTTAAAGGGGTCGCACGATACCATTTTAAAGATTATTTTGTGTATTTGGCGTGACAACCGGTCTGTTGTGACTCAACAGGTTGTATGGTAATCCTAATGCTATCAATCGGCGTCTCCTGTTGTATTGCACGCTTAACAGGGCTGAAGCCGAACGTTATAAAAGTTGTCTCTGCGCATGCGGTGTCGGAGCGCTGAACGTCTGATACATGCAACACGACTGCGTAAACATTTCCGAGCGGGAAAAGTAGCGCAATATATAGAGCTGTGTGTTGCCATGACTCAAAATAACAAACCATGAAGTTAACAGTGAGAATACTTCTCTGCTGTCTTCGGAAACGTCTCATCTCCCACTCATGAAGATCCCACCCCAAACCCTCTCATTGGCCGAGACGCATGCAGACGCCCAATCCAGAGCCAGTACTTTTATTTGCAAAGATAATTTGTATATATATATTGTTTTGCTCTAAGCAGACTGGAGAAGGACGGTGAAAGTCTTCTGGGAAGTGCAGAAATTAAACACCATGGATGACAAGTGAGTGAAAATTCACATGCAACATTATTTATTTTTTCTGTATAACTTTTATTGGTGAAACCCCACATTTCTCTGAAGCTTGTAAGTCTAGTCTTTTTGGTTGATCACTTAAAAAGCGATGCGAAAGTAACGCAAACTAACGCAACGCATTACTCTCCACGAAAAGTAACTAAGTGATGTAATTAGTTACTTTTTTAGGGAGTAACATTATTTTTTAAAAAAGTAACTTTCCCCAACACCACGTTAATGAAGCAATGAAAGGAAGTTCAACACAAGATGTCCGGTGATTGACTTTATTCTACACAAATGTCTGAGATTTGCCTCCGTGTTATATTTACAGGCAGCCAGGTCTTCCACCACGCAGACCAACTCTGATTAATAGAGGTTCTCCTAAACGATTCTGTCTAAACACAGAGAAAAGAGTGCTTGATGAATACGGGAAAGTCCAAAAGTGGACTTACGGCGTAAAAGACACCAGCAGGCAAAGCAAAATTGTTCTGCTGGTGGGAGAGACGGGCGCTGGCAAGACGACTCTCATCAACACCATGGTCAACTACATACTGGAAGTGAGGTTTGAGGACGAAATCTGGTATGAAATCACAGCAGAAGACGCCAGAGACCAAACAGAATCCCAAACCTCCGAAATCACCATGTATGAGGTCTTTCCCGCGAAAAGAGCCGGTATCTCTCACCGTCATCGATACCCCAGGATACGGAGACACTAGAGGGCTGGAAAAAGACATGGAAGTGGCTGAGAACTTGGCCGTTCTGTTCCAGAGCAACGACGGAGTTCGCGAAATTGACGCCGTGTGTTTCGTGATCCAGGCGTCCAAGAATCGTCTTTCAGACAGACAGCATTACGTTATCAGTTCAGTCCTGTCTTTGTTCGGAAAAGACATCGTGAACAACATCGTGTTTTTAATCACGCACGCCGACGGCATGGAACCCAAAAACGTCCTCGGCGCTATTCACAAAGCCAGAATCCCCTGCAGACGGGACAAACACGGCCAACCTGTTTATTTCTTATTCAACAACCGGCAAGCCGATGACCGGCAAACCGAGAGACGCTTCAGCCGTGTTCAAAGAAGAGCTTGGGAAGACAGCATGGACGACATGAAGCATTTCCTTCGGTCTCTGGACATAAAGAACAGAAGAAGCTTAGAGCTGACTTCGCACGTCCTGATTCAGAGAATTCGATTCGGAGCGTTCATCTCTAACCTACAGCTGCAAATTCAAGAGATGGAGCTGAAAAAGGCGGAAAAGGTGCAGATTCAAGAGGCAATGATACAAAACAAGAAAAAGATCGACGAGTGCAAGAACTTCACCTTTATGCTCAAAAAGACGGTGAAGCTGAAGGTGCCCACTGAGAGCGCGTCGTGGAAGAACAGGAAGGCGACGACCTGCACCGTCTGCGAGGAAAACTGCCACGAGTTTGGCTGCTGGTGGGCCTCGGGTCCCAGCCGCTGCGAAGTCATGAAAAACGGCTTCTGCACCGTGTGCACGCGCAGGTGCCACCACAGCCAGCACGTCAAACAAAACCACAAGTACATCCTCAAACACTCCAGCATAAAAGTGGAATTCGACAACTTCCTACGAAAATTCGAAAGAGCCGAAAAGAACTCCGAGACGTTTTCGGTCTTGAAGGACAGGCTCGACAAGGACCTGCAGGGGATCGAGGACCAGATCATGATTCTTCTGTTCAACGCTTACAGGACCATCAGGCAGCTGTCCGAGATCGCATTAAAACCGGACTCCGCTTTCACTCTTAAGCATCTGGACTTCTTCATCCCCAGAGTGAAGGAGGCAGGGAAAGAAAACTGGGTCCGAGAGCTGGAGGAGATGAGGAGGAGCGCCGAAGCTGAAGAATCAAATAAAGATGCTCTGAGTTATCTTCAGGCGGGGATGGCACATCTAGCGGTCGGCAAAGAACAAGAGCACACAGGACGGCTGATGAACCAGGAATAATGAAGAAAACAGTTTGCAATGAGAAATAAATGCATCTGAAGATAACGTTCATGCATTCAAGAGTTTGCGTTTATGACAAACTCTTGAATGTTGGTTCATGTAATTCAATTCTGTAAAATAATCTGTGTACTAGACGGTAGCTTTAATGTAAAAGGTCACAACTTCAAACACAATTTTCATTTTTTCATCAGTCCTACATACTTTTACATTTCTATTATTACCGGCTGTCTGCTCGTCGGTCTCTGTGGCGCTCGTCTTAAACTCTTGTCAAATAAAAACATTGCGCTCTGCAAAGGTCTCACGTTCTTTTGAGTTCACTTACAATGCACCAAGAAATCCAGGTTCTGTGTTCGGTCTTTCGTTCCACCAAGAAACCTTTCGTCACAAAGAATCAGGTTTTGCAAGCTAATGCAGTGTTGCTCTTAGAAATGCAAAACCTTCACAACCTCCGCGAATGTTGTATTATACAGAAATAAATTCGACTCGGCTCATACGCACGTCTACATTTTAAACAGAAATGCAAGGGGGTTAGATATTTAATTTCTCAAAACACTGAGATTTAAAGCAAACGAACGATTTGACGCATGATAACGGTGAATTTAAACGGCTGTGTTTGCCAAATTAAACAAGTGTCGTTAGTTTAGAACTGTGTGTAGAGTTTTGCAGATCGGTCTCAGGATCAGACACGAGTGGATGTTTTTCTTTGCGCTGTGGTTTTTCAGAGAAACCATTTGATTTGTTCCGCTGCCTGCAGAAAGGAAACGAAACCAATTCGGTCTTCATATGCAATTTTGCCCTTAGTCACATTTACGTTTATTTTTTTGATTAATCCCACCTAATGTTAAAGTCTTTAAATATGCTTTTTATATTGCAATAATTTCACATTCAATCTTCAAATTAAGGTAGAAACAACCATTAAATGAGTCAGAAAGGCATGACACACATAAGAGAGTATAATGCAGACACAGAACAAAAAACACAGAAAATTAAATCATGCACTATACAGTAAAAGTAATATAATAATGAAGTAAAAATATAAGCATGTAATTGTTGAATGTACAGCTTTGGGCCGTGCTGTTCTAAAAAAGCTGTTTATTAGTATATAATATAGATTTATGCTGTGTAATATTAAATTAAATGTCTAACAGCTGCCTTATATTTCTATTAAAGATGGAACAGGCTCAGGGACGTATCAAAACATCTACAATAAAGTCTGAAATGATCACAGTGTCCGTCTCCTCTTTAAATTGTACATCAACCAATAAAAGTTTATTAAAAGATGAAAAAAGAAGTCTCTTCTGCTCACCACGCCTGCATTTATTTGATCCAAAGTACGGAAAAAAAAGAAGTAAAATTCGGATTTTTATTTATTTATTTTTTATTCTATTTGATTGACATTCTATTTGAAAAAAAAAAACAACAAAAAACTTTTATTGCTGAGCATTTAAATTTTTTTTTCGATGAATACAAAGTTCAAAAGAACAGCATACACTATAAAAAAAAACTATTTACATTTTGGAAAATTGTGGAAAACAATTATTGACTCCCAAAGAGTATTTACAGAGTTCTTATTGAATTTCTCTGGACTATTGTATTTCCTTAAGAAGGAATTAAAAGGTAAGTTCACCCAAAAATAAAATAATTACTCACCCTAATGTCGTTCCCAAACCCATAAGACCTTTAATCATCTTTAGAAGACATTTTCTGATAAATCTGAAGCTCTTATCCTCTGCAGGAAGTACACGTTCAAGTTCAATTTTATGAAGCAATGCAATTAAAAAATGAAAACAGTTCAATAGTTTATTTACAAAATAACATCCAAAGTGTGGTGGCCTTTCTCCTATTGAGTTCCACATTAATGTCTTTTATTTATTTTTGTGCAAACAAAGCATTAGGGACGGAAAGATCTCTTTCATTTGTGTTCTGTAAATGAACAAAGGTCTTACAGATGTGGAATGTCATATAATTGGGAAAAAAAATCTATTTGCAGAAATTCAGGAGAGTGGTGGAAGCATAATGTCTCTTTCTAGGCAGAAAGCCGGAAGCGAGTTAGCCCTTCAGCTCCCTTCATCCCAAAGTCAATGTTTTTTTCTTTTTAAATGGGAGTTTGGTTAGGTCTGAAATATTTTTACAGTGTACGAAATCCGTGGTGTTTTCAAATATTATCTTCAAGTAAAGCTGATGGTTAAGATAAATTACATTTTAAGGTGTATTTGGTATTTTTGCATGTTTGTGAATGTAATTTAAAGTGCAATTAAAATGCATGATTCTGTAAGGTTTACGGTGTAGAAACGTTTATAACTGTAAGGTATTTTTACAATATTGTTGCAGATTTTATAAAATTATATTTAAAAAATATATATAACTTTTTTTATTAATTTTTTTATATTTTCTTTTGGGACAACGGAGAACTTTAATATAAATTTAATATTAATTTTCCAATATAAACTTTTAGATTAGGTGACTCAACATATTATTTCTCATTGAGCCAGTGCTAACAGACTATTGCCACAATTTAAAAATAATAATTATAATATATTATAGATATCAATAAAATAGTAGTAGTAACAACACCAAGACCAAGTTTAATTTGACTAAGAATTTATTTTTAATACATGACAATAAACGTGTTCTTGTTGATAGGAGCTGGTTAATTAGTGAATGAAGTGGTCGGGTCTGACTAGCGTTACACTAACTTCAGTGTGGAGCTGATTCAGTCCTTCATGAGGAGAACTCCTTCAGAGCCCACGATTTGGTGGCGATTTCTCGCCGCAGTCTTGAATATTCCTCAGCGAGGGCCTCGAACTCCTCGCCGTAGATCTGGAAGGAGGTCAGCTTCGACTCCAGCGTCTGTTTGTCCAGCTCTGAGGAGGTCAGCTCCGCTCTCAGCTTCTCCCTGAAAACAATCACAGACGCTCAGTCACTGAACAAACCGGCTTTACGTGTAGATCTGAACAAACATCACCATAACAGATTTATTCTTAAAAATACTGCTCTGATGAACACTGAAAAATATGACCAGGAATATGCTTTATATATATATATATATACACACACACACACATTTTAATTTATAATTATACTGATTATGTTTATTTTATTATAATTTCAGCTGTAGTTAATTTATTTTCAGTTAGGAAATTCAGTATTTAAAAGTTTCAGTTTCAGTTTCAGTATAATTTTTTTTTTTGTAATTATTTAGTATTAATTAGATGCCTTTATTGCTATTAATATTAAAAAAATATGTATTATTTCTATTTTGGTTTTTCATATCTGTTTTAATATTTAGTCAATTTGTTATGCGTTTTGCTAATTTTTAAAGCTTTTAGTTTCATGTGTATTGCATGTAAGCATTTTAATAATGCATTATTAATATATACTATATTTTTTAAATAAAACAAAAACATTTTTAATATGGTATTATTACCAGTAATATATAGAATCAGTACTGGAAACAAAGTTAGTAGTTTAAGCTTTCCATCTGATATATACTGATATGTCTATATTGGATTTATATTATTTGAGCGAACAGAAGTGTTTTTAATAGTTCTTGATAACAGTCCCGCACTCACGTGATTTTCCTCTGAGCTGCTATCTTATCTCTTGTGTACGTGTCCAGCTGAACTTCCAGCATCTCGGCCCTGCAGGAACAAACACGTCGTTATGAATATGCAGACGCTCTCGATACTGCCTTACAACAACAGCCGTACCTGATCTTCTGCAGACCGATCTCACATTTGGCCTCGAAGTACTCGATCTTCTTCCGGTCCAGATCTTTCTGAGCCTTGAGCCGGAGATCCAGGACGAGACACTGAAGGATGTTCATGCACTTCAGCAGCTCCTGACACACACACACACACACACACACACACACACACACACACACACACACACACGTTTAATAATCATGCACCTTCATAAAACTGTTATTTCCGTATCATTGACACCATTACAGCTAAATATTCAGAATTAAATCTTATTTATATTTTTCTGTTTTCCACTTAAATCATAGTTGAAGTTGTGCTTTTTGTTATTGATATTATTTAAAAAAAATATGGTATTACTTTGTAATGTAAAAACAGATGACAAAGTACATTTCTTAATATTTTCTTTAGCTAATTTTACGTTTTAGTTAACCACAAAAACATCAAAACTCTATTTATTACGTACTAAACTAAATATTGTTCAGTCAAAAACTTTAACAACTATGCTTTTACTTTTATGTCTATTTACGAACTGTCCAAGTGAGATGAAGTCTGATAAGATAACGGTTCTACATCTGAAAATGAATTTGATGCATGCTTTGTATCAGATTATGAATGATATTTTATGAATGATAAGCTATAATACAATATAATGCACAATGTGCATAATCATCAAAGAGGCTAATCTAATTGTTCATTGTATCCCTTTTTGCGATTATTACGTTTATAACAATTTACACTGAATTATGTCTCCTTTACGAATGTGTTTAAAGCAACTGCATAGTTAATTCTCGAATAAATTCTCTCCTACTACACACTGGTTTGGTTTCCTTAAATTAAAAACAAGGAAATAATTGCGAATATAACTGACTGGTATTATAATGTTATATATAAATATATGGTATTATAATGTTATAATATATATAATATATAAAGACATTTAAATCTGCTGAATGAAGTACGCAGACTTTCTTTTGTGTGTGTGTGTGTGTGTGTGTGTGTGTTCAACTGTATCTTTGGACTTTAATTGCAAACAGGATTATGAATGTGACTAATGGCAGATCTCCGGTGCGTTCGCAGACTCGGATGCGTTTCTCTGGACTCACAGACAGGTACGAGTGTGTTTGTCGCTGCAGTAAGACGGCGTTCTCTCGGTTCTTCTCTGTGAGGCTCCTGGCTCTCTTCTGTTCGGCGTCCAGCAGTTCAGGGAGTTTGGAGAGCGCCACATCCCTGAGACCCTCGCTTTCATTCTCTGAGAGCACAGATCCAATCAAAACCATCCTAATAGCCCGACACACACGGCTCAGGGAGGAGATGGGTTTACCTCGCTCCGGCTGATAGTACGTGAGGATACTGACGGCCTTCTTCTTCAGATGCTGCAGGAGTTCTGACGACAACCTCTGCTTCATCTCCACCAGCTCCTGAAGGACAAGCGGCAAAGATTAAACATCACTCACTTCATCTGACTTCAATACAAGCTGTTTTTATTCTTATCTTGAATTTGATTAGATTTTCTTAAGTTTAAGTATGTGCTTCTGGCTTTTTATTAGTATTGTTTTTTGTTTCTCAATAGGTTTAATTGTTTAATTATTAAATATTTAATTAAATTATTTAAAATATTTAATTATTAAATATTTAATTAAATTATTATTTAAAATATTTAATTATTAAATATTTATTTATTAATTATTTTAGTGCATCAACTTAAACTTTCAGCTCAGCATTAGTTTGGTATTCTTGAGTGATTAAGTCAGCATTGCATTTAACCTATGCTTTAAAGTACAGCTATCCTTAATCTCTAGGCCCGGTTTCAGGTCTTAAACTACATCCTAATCCTGGCTTAGAACATTTAAGTCATTTTTATAATTGTGCCTTAGAAAAAGCATTACTGGAGTGCATCTTGGGACAAAACAAAGGCAACGACATGTTTTAAGATCAATCAGTGCAAGTTTATTCAAGTGAAATAGTTCAGATTTACATTTAGTCCAGGACTAGGCTTAAACCTTGTCTGTGAAACCGGTGATAAATACTTTGCCGTTTTGTTTAGTTGAATAGAATTTATTTATTTTTTTAAAATGATGTTAAGTCACTTCATATTCTTAAATATGAAGTAAAAAATAATAAATAAAATAATAATAATTAATATAATAAATAAAACACTCGTATAAACTTATTAATTAGTTACTAAAGTAACATTTTGGACCTACTTTAGTTTAAGTCTAAAATTACTAACTGGATAAAAGACAAAAACTTAAATTAAAATTAAACAGAATAATATAAAAATCTAATAAAAAAAAAAACACATAATACAGCTATTTAAAATATAAACTGAAAATATAAAAAGCTAAGAGGTAAGACTTAAATTGTAATAGTATGTAAACATTAGTCTGTGTTGTGAAGGACCTGTTCTGGAGGCATTAGTCTCTGGACTCTTTCTGCCGTCAGTCCCAGAACGCCGCTGGGATCTTCACCGCTGTCCGAGCTGACGTCCATCTGCTTCACACACTGAGCCACCATCAAACACTGCTCCAGCGTGCCGTAGAACTGAAAACACGTCACACACACGCTGCAGAAGTCCTCCGGAGCACTCAAACAAAACATCACACTCGCTTACTGCTGATCTGTTCTCCTCACTCGCAGTCAGGAGATCTCCATGTTCTCTCAGACTCTTCTTTAGTCTGTTGTGTTAATAATAGTAACAAAGTGTTAATAATAGCTGATATCTGTACCTTGTCCTCCTCTGTCAGATCAGCGGAGGCTTTACTGAAGCGCTTCTCCTGGACGATTTCTTGGAGGACCCGAAGGAGGTTCTCCACACGCAACCAACTCAACCTCTGAGCGTGAAGATCGCGTTCGGCCTGCAGAAACAAACACACCAGAGATATCAGCCTCAACCAAAACACAGCTAGAACATACACACGTGTATGTATGTATGTATGTATGTATGTATGTATTTTTATTATATATATATATATATATATATATATATATATATATATATATATATATATATATATATTTTTACTAATTGAATTAAAAAAATAAAACTGTACTGAAGAGAACTTACACATTACATTAAAAAAATTATTTTAAATAATTAAAAGACAAAAGCAAACAGCTAATTTAGAAAAAATAAACTAAATTTGTAAAATAATAATAATTTCTCACTTCCTTCTCTCAGATGCAATCTACACGTGTTTTATCACTTATTGTGGTTTAAAAAAAGAATGTATTTAAACATGACAAAATAGGTATGAAGATTTTGAAGAAAATGGTACGCTGGTAATTGAGAGCATTGTGAAACTATATTATATTTTTAACGAATGGACAAAGGAGGTTGTGGATATTTTATGAATGATAAGCTATGATATAATATAATGCACAATGAGCACAATCATGGAAGAGGCTAAAGAGTGATAAGTCTTTCTAGGCTCCAAAATATTCACTTTCCCAGTACTTTTTAGCCCATTTCTACTTGTACATTAATGCACGTGACAGATGATTGCAATCCAAAGCAATCAGCTCATGCTTTCAGCAGGACTCGAACCCTGCTCTCGGCGTCGCGAGCACACTCTCTGGGGTCTGTTATGAAGGGTTTGCGGGCTCGACCTTCTCCAGGTCTCTCCTCAGGTGCTGTGTGAGTCCGGTCCGGTCCACGTGCTGTGACAGAGTCGCCAGTAACCTGCAGAACTGCGTGTTCCGGAGCACGTCCTCCTCCGAGATCCGACACCGAGCAAACGCTGCTAAAACTGACGGAGAGCGACGCGCTCGAGTTAAATCACTCAGTCAGAGCCACCGAGGGGGGAAACAACGTTTGAAAGAAAGGAGGTCAAACCTTGTTGATGTAAAGTGTCTCCTTTACCGAGAGACGAGACGAACACTGAATCTGTTCCCTGAGACATCTCTGACAGGAACCAGAGCAAAAAAACAACACGCTTTCATTTTATGAGGAAACAACAGCTCAGTAACTCACCCCGATGTTTTACATGAACCGACCGCTCGGCTGAGTACTAACTGAACGCAAATATTTGGCATTAATGTGGAATTATTACTTATAATATTGCAAAAACCTCAGTTGTTGACGTCCTCTGCTCGTTTTCACTTTACCGCCAGGACCGCTGATGATCCACTGCGCATGCGCGACTGTCCGCTGATTGGTTCGGCGCTTTAATGACGTCGTTTGAACGTTCTATGTTTGGAATATGCTTTTTTTTGTTGCCTGCTGTCCATCCATTTTAGCTGGAAATTTAATTTAAAATGAGTTTAATATAGAGGTAAGTCCATATTACATACACACACACACACACACACACACACACACACACACATATATATATATATATATATATATATATATATATATATATATATATATATATATATATATATATATATATATATATATATATATATATATATACATACATATACGTATATATGAGGATCCTTCCACTGAGTTTTCTGGGCCCTATGCAGTCTGTCCCTGACAACAACCTTAGTCTTTTGACATTCTTTTTAAACATAAGAAATTCTGTGACAATGATGCTTCTATATATATATATATATATATATATATATATATATATATATATATATATATATATATATATATATATATATATATATATATATATATATATATATATATATATATATATATATATATATATATATATATATATATATATATATATATATATATATATATACATATATCTCCTGCGTACAATGGAGGTTTCTGATGTTGACCCTGCCTACATAGTGCGCTTCAAGGCTTAATTCACAAAGGATCTCAACAAGCGGAAGGAGAGCTCAAATATTTGGTGGTTAAAGATAGCAACAGCTCTAGACCCCAGGTTCAAGGACCTTAGGTGCTTGCCCAAATCAGAGAGGGGAGAGGTGTGGCAAAAGCTGAGTGTGATGCTGAAGGATGGAGAACCTGCTCCACAGAGCTCTGGAGAAGTAGAAGACCAGCATAGACACATGTCCACTACAGTGGTGGTGAGCACACTCAGGTGCCCATCCTAAGCTGGCCCAAAAGGTATTTGGCTACACCTGCCTCAACAGTGCCATGTAAGAGACTGTTCTCTTTGGCAGGCCACATTGTGCAGAAGAAGAGGTCAGCTCTTTCATCTGAAAATGTTAATAAGTTAGTCTGTCTGAGCAACTGGCTGAAAGGAGAGGATGTTGTATGAGTGGTTAGAAGGAGGAATGTTGCACAGATGCACACTCTAGAGACTGTTCATTTTGTCTCTGTACAGACACTTAATTTCTAAAATAGACCTGATTGTTAAGATGATAACTGGAGGATCTGTCTCTTTGAAGTAGTTTTATTATACATTTCTTTATTTTGGATGAAGAATGTAGAGGTTGTTTATTTTGTATTTTTGCAGACTTTCATTTCTGAAATAGTATTATAATAGAAATGTTAATTGTTGGGATAATAAAACTGGAAGATCTGTTTCCTTAAACTAGTATGACATGCATTTCTTTATTTCAACACATTTACAGGAAAATCTTTGTATTTTAAATTTGCGATTAATCGTGATTAATCACAGTCCATCAGTGTGATTAACTTGATAAAAATTTTTAATCGATTGACAGCACTAATATATATATATATATATATATATATATATATGTGACGAGTCAGTCGGCTGCCCCTCCTTTTAATGTCATCATCACCCTGTCCTTTATTCGCCGCCCTTCACCAGGCTCCCGACGGGAGTGGGTGTGTTCGAGAGGAGGGGCGGGGTATTGTTCAGGTCTGGCGGCGTGTGCCGAGGCACACCTGGAGTGAATTTAGCCTCGTTACCGTCGCCGTTAAATACCGAACACGCCTCTCCTCGAGAGACCGGTCTCTTCCCCTGTGCATGCACGCTGGTGTCCTCGTGGGTCCAGGAAGGGTGCGTGAAGGAGCTTGCTCCACTCCACCGTTAGAGATGTGCGTCGTGGGACCCCATAGTCCAGGCGACGACCCCCGTATAGTCCAGGCGACGACCGCACCCATGTACGGCTGACGGGCCAGGATGCCGAGCTGTTGATCCCCCTAAACTCTGCCGACCGGAGGAAAGAAGTGACGGAGATGCTGCGGAAGACGCCGCCGCCCCTCGCTCCCCGGACCAGAGAGGGGGAGCACATGCGGCCGCCGGACTCCGCCCCTTACCTGGACCCTTCCCCCTGGAACACTGCCTGACCTGCACTTCCCTTGCAGCACAACGAGGACACCAGTTCCCCCTTTTATTTGGGCATTTTTCCCCTGGACACTTTATTCTGTAAGTTAGTTAAGTTAGTTAAATTAGTTAAGTTAGTTTAGTTAGTTTAGTTAAAGTTAGTTTAGTTAGTTAAATTAGTTAAATTAGTTAAGTAAGTTTAGCTAGCTAAGTTAAAGTTAGTTTAGTTAAAGTTAGTTGTTTAGTTTAAAGTTAAGTTAGTTAAATTAGTTTAGTTAGTTTAGTTAGTTTAAGTTAGTTTAGTTAGTTTAGTTAAAGTTAGTTAAGTTAGTTTAGTTAAAGTTAGTTGTTTGGTTTAGTTAAAGTTAGTTAAGTTAGTTAAATTAGTTAAAGTTAGTTAAGTTAGTTAAGTTAGTTAAATTAGTTAAGTTAGTTAAGTTAAAGTTAGTTAAGTTAGTTAAATTAGTTAGTTAGTTAAGTTAGTTAAGTTAGTTAAGTTAAAGTTAGTTAAATTAGTTAAAGCTAGTTAGTTAAGTTAGTTAAATTAGTTAAGTTAGTTAAAGTTAGTTTAAGTTAGTTAAGTTAGTTAAGTTAGTTAAGTTAGTTAGTTAGTTAGTTAAGTTTAAGTTAGTTAAGTTAGTTTAGTTAGTTAAGTTAGTTAAATTAGTTAAATTAGTTAAGTTAGTTAAGTTAATTAGTTAAGGTTAAGTTAGTTAAGTTAGTTAAGTTAGTTAAAGTTAGTTAAAGTTAAAGTTAGTTAGTTAGTTTAGTTAGTTAAGTTAGTTAGTTTAGTTAGTTTAGTTAGTTAAGTTAGTTAAGTTAGTTAAATTAGTTAAGTTAGTTAAATTAGTTAAATTAGTTAGTTAGTTAAAGTTAGTTAAGTTAAAGTTAGTTAAATTAAAGTTAGTTAGTTTAGTTAGTTAAGTTAGTTAAATTTGTTAAGTTTAAGTTAGTTAAGTTAGTTACGTTAGTTAAATTAGTTACGTTAGTTAAATTAGTTAAAGTTAGTTAGTTAAGTTAGTTAAGTTAGTTAAATTAGTTAAAGTTAGTTAGTTAAGTTAGTTTAGTTAGTTTAGTTAGTTTAGTTAGTCAGTTAAGTTAGTTTAGTTAAGTTAGTTAAATTAGTTAAGTTTAAGTTAGTTAAGTTAGTTAAAGTTAGTTAGTTAAGTTAGTTTAGTTAGTTTAGTTAGTCAGTTAAGTTAGTTTAGTTAAGTTAGTTAAATTAGTTAAGTTTAAGTTAGTTAAGTTAGTTAAGTTAGTTAAGTTAAAGTTAGTTTAGTTAAAGTTAGTTGTTTAGTTACGTTAGTTTAGTTAAACATATTAAATAATAAAACAAGTAAATAACATACAAATCACATTCTGAGATGCCTACCAACACATCCATAAACAATTATGACTGCATTACTGGCTGCGCCATTATTGTGATGAAGCACTTGGTGAGCTACTGTGTACCTCTTGCTTTTTATTTAAACCAAAAGACTCTGAAAATAAAATTCTGATATGAAGACCACAGGTACTGACCTGAATAAAAAAAAGATGAAAAAATAAAGAGAGAGAAGAATAAGATCAGTCCAAAGTGAGTTTGTTTCTCATCGTTGCTGCTCTCAGTTTGGTTTCCTCCTGAATAATAAAAATTATGATTAAACAAACTAAAATGAAATGTACTATCATCAACTAGATGAAAAAGCAATATTTCTCATTTTAAGTGATCTTAACTTAAATACTAATATAAATTAAATTAAATAATTATATTTAAATTAAAAATAACCCTCTCTCTCTCTCTCTCTCTCTCTCTCTCTCTCTCTCTCTCTCTCTCTCTCTCTCTCTCTCTCTCTCTCTCTCTCTCTCTCACACACACACACACACACACACACACACACACACACACACACACACACACAGAGAGAGCTCATCTGATGACGTGTGCCGCCGCTCGGTCGCTTCGCTCAGCTGTGTGAGAGGATGGCGGACCAGAACAGGCAAATCAAACTCGCCGCAGCCAAGAAAAAGGTATTTTTATGCGCTTTCACGCCTTCTTTAACCGTCTTTGTGATAAAAACACAACTAACGACCCTTACCGAACCGCGTCCGAGCGTGTGCGTTTCGTCTGTCACGTTGACGTTCCACGTCTACCGGCCTCTCCGCGGGCCAGCGTCCGGCTGCCAGCGCTCCTTTGACGGGCGCGGCTGTCAGGAAAGCCCGGGGACTGAGCTGAGGCATGGCCTGATCACGAACAACTACAATCACACACCTACACTCGTTGCAATTTGTCTTTCTGTTTGCGTTTATAACATTTTAAACCTGTCAGAAATGCGCTTTGTAAGTGTCTGTGAGTCAGGGGCAGTTTAACTTGGCATGCTAATATTGTTAGCTCCTGTGTTTTGGCGTTAGTCACAGAATTAATAACAACAACATTGAAAATTAGTTATAAACTAAACTAAAAGTAGATATTTATTTACTATCATTTCAGTGCTCTTGTTGACTTCAGAGTTATTTAACCAACTGATTAATGTTAGCCTACTTGCTAATTGCTAGCTAAAATGACAGCTCTAATTGAAACAGCTGGTTGAGGGTCTAGTTTTCTGAGGATTAGTCGATCAAATCTCTAATTATTATTGGGTGTTTTTTTATATAAGTAACATTGTTAAAAAATAAAATAAATAAACTCATTTGTAGTTTTGGTTTAGTTCAAGTTTTTTGGAAATAACTAATTAAAACTAAACAGAGCAAATTAAAAGTAAGAATTGCTGTATTCTGTATACATTGTATAGTTACGTATTTTTCATAAAAAATGCTGCTGTATAAGAATATGATAAACTGTATGTATATTAATGTACTATATTTTGTTTTTGGTTTCACTTCACTACGTTTAATAAATCTATGTGATAAATCTTGTGCCTAGAAACCTCATTGTGCCTTTATCGTGCTCTTTAGATATGTGTTTTGAGGTTAATTTCTCAAATCTGCGATTTATAGTGTCTTGTGTTCAATGATGCATGTGTGTGCTGTCTAGGAAGGTCCCTAAAAGTGCCGTTCAGTTAGGTTCTGATTCGCCACTGCTGTCCTCTTCCGCCGTCTGTGCCCTGGAAAGTCAACACAGCTTGAAAAAAAAAAATCAGCCCTGGAATTTAAGTTATGGTGAAGCAAGGCTCTGTCATATGAGATCTGATTTAGAGCGTCCGTCCCATGACAGCTGAATCACACCCGCTGACCTACTAGAGAGTGTCTTCGTATCGCAGGATCGGACGGGAGCTTCCTCTCGAACCGTACGCGCAGTTTGTTGTGCTTTCTGAGCGTGTCTGTCACTGCTGCGGTGGAACTTGATTTGGTTATCTTGATCTAGTTTGCGCACGCTTTCACAATGCATTCCAACCAGTGTGTTTAAACTGTGCTGGAATGAGGACCGATTGACCGGAGATTGCTGTGTGGAGTCCCTCCTGTCCGTGCAGTGATGCTCGAAATAGTTAAACAGCAGCCGAGTACTTCGGTCATTGTATTAAAGTAATGACATACTCGCTCTCAGAACTTCAAGATTAGGATGAGCGTGTTTCTTCATCTGATTTGGAGGAGCATGTTATTGTTGCGTGGCTGTCTCGGCCAATGGATGTGAATGGGTGCCGTCAGAGTTTGCTCATTGACCGTGTGGGATGGATATCCATATATTAAAAAGGCTTAAATGCTATTGTGAAAATGCATTTGTCATACACATAAAAAAAGTACATATATATTTTGTAAAGTTGTAAAATAAAAAGATGATTAGAGTTTAATCCACATTTAATTGACTTGTTACTTGCCATTTGTATCTTTTTCAATCCACCAGGGTTCAGACTTAATCCTACACTATTTCAGTGTATCTGCACACACACACACACACACACGTACCTTGCTGACACTGTAGCTGTAATATGATGTATTTAATATCAAACGTCAACTCAAAAGCGTTTCTGCTCTTGTGTCCCGCAGCTGAAGGAGTTTCAACAGAAGACCACCCCATCCACAGGAAGTGCTGGACCAAAGAAGAAGAGGAAGGTTAAAGGAGGAGATCAGCTGGACGCAGCGGTGGACAGACACTCGCCGGACAATGTGAGTCAGCCGATCAATCCACGCCGGGTGTGATGGACGCTCACGGTCTGCTCTGATGGGATGTGTTTCTTCTGATCAGTTCATCACTCTTTCCCGCTGCAGGAAGCCGTCCTTTGAGGATATAGTCGCTTTTTGCATGTCGACTTATTTTATGTTTATTGTTTACACAGAACAGCCAGTAATTAGACAGCTGATCCAGGGTTATTAAGATTTACTAATAATAATTTACCACGTCATCATTATATATATATATATATATATATATATATATATATATATATATATATATATATATATATATATATATATATATATATATATATAATTTTATTATATATAGATACATAAATTGTAATATATAAAAAATAAAATGTCAATAAAAAATGTAGTTTTATTAAACAATTAATCGCAAAAAAAAGGTTTTTTTAGTATTCATAAAAAGTAAAAACAACATATTTTTGCATGTGAGCGTTTATATACACATAATAAATATACACAGTACACATACACATTATGTAAACAAAAACCTTTATTTTGAATGGTTAATCATTTGACAGCACAAAATATACTGCAATTAGAATAAAATAAAAATATTAAATAAGCTAAAACCTTAACAGTATAAATACAGGAAGGTGTGTTTTTCAGGCGCTTCTAACCCTTCATCACGTTCTCACTGCTGCTTCGTCTCTCACTCCTTTCCTTTATCATCTGCCTCTCCTTCTTCTGTAGATTGAGAATATTCTCAAAGTTATGGTGTCTGATCTTAGTCTGACGAATGGAGTGTCTCAGCCTCCATTAGTCAACGACAGCCAGGTGAGCCTCTCTCTGTCCTCGCTGTCTTCCTCCTCTGTTTGCTCTTTGATTTTCTCACCTGTGTTTCCTCTCACGCTGTGAGATCGTGATCGCAGGACGACGCCGATCTTTGCATCTTCTGTTGTCAGCATGAAATCATTCATTCGTGTTTTATTGTGAACGATTCGGCGGTTCTCGTTATTTTAAAGAAATGCATGTACATTTGATTCAAGCTGAAAAATAATTATTAGAAACCATCGGAAATCGCGGGTAAACGCAACATTTAATTTAGTGCTGTCAAGAAATTAATTGCGTTAATAACTTGTGTATGTATATTTGTAACATTTGAGTAGATACTATGTGTAAAATTATATATATATATATATATATATATATATATATATATATATATATATATATATATATATATATATATATATATATATATTTTTTTTTTTTTTTTTTTTTAATGCAAATTTACAAATGTGTTTGTATTTATCATGCATAATAAATATAAACAGTGTACATGCATGTAAACAAAAGCTAATTTTGCATGCACTTAATTGTTTGACAGCACTATTTAAATTACAGCAAATAAAACATCAGATTAAAAGACCGAAATAGTATTTTTCTTGTAAAACATGCAATCTGATCTGCTTTTATTTTGCAGCTTCATGTTTTTTACGGTGCATGCTGTGAATGCTTTTTCGTTTTGAATTTAATGCATCTTTGACGTGCATTATGAAGTTTAGGGTCAGAATATATTGGGATTGATTACATGTTGAATGTCATGTGTATGTTCTCGATAAATAAGAATGTGTGAGCCGTTGGGAATAATGAAGACTGCTCCGTGTGTGTGTGTGTGTGTGTGTGTGTTAACCCACTGACAGTACTGTGTCTCTGTCGCTGTATTGCATCAGGATGATGTGGATGCGGTGATCCGGGTCTCTCAGGAGCTGGAGGAGAGCGCCGCTGAGCCCGTCTTTAACCCCGCTTCTGCTCTTAACTCTGAGTGTGTGGCTGATAGCGCTGAGCTGCAGGTCTGTCTCCGTGTCTCTCACTTTAGCTGGCCTTCTCGAGTCTAGGTTCGCGGCTGACTGTGTTTTAATACAGCTGTTGTGTGTTTGCTTGTTAATGAGTTTTTGTAGCTGTCGTCCGCTCATGTTTCTAATCTCATCCACATGCGTCTTTTAGTTTGGAGCATTCCTTTTTGTGTTTTCTGGTGTCGCTTGAGTCTGGCCTCAAGTTTGTGTTTTTCATTTGTGTGTTTTTCCAGCAGAAGTACGCAGCGGATGCAAACGGCGATGAACACGCTCTGGAAGATAACAGGTGAACAAACGACTACAGAAGTGTCATGCAATGGTTTTTTATTTATTTATTTTTACTTTTTTTATTAATTAATTTTTTTCAAAACTGTCTATATTAGTTTATTAATGTTTATTTTTTTTATTTGAGGTATTTTAGCTCTTCACGTTAAAATGCTAAAAGTAGCTTCTGAAATTTTAATTCATTTTATTTAGTTTTATTTCATTAAGTAGTTTCATTTTTAATTTTTAAAATAGTTTTAAGTAGCATTACCAAAAGCGTATATAAATACAGATACGTGTTTAATGCGTCAAAGGCAATGATCTCATGTGATAATGTAAAGAACACAAATGTTTAAAAAACGATTATAGCATGAAAGTGTGTGTTATCTTTTTGACTTTAAGTAATAAAATGTAATGCTTCAAGTTTAGTGTATAAAAATAGGTCCAAACCCTAAGATTTAAAGCCTAAAGCTGTGGTGTTGTTGCTTTATTCTATGTATTCAGCTGTAAACGGACAGCCTCTCTGTTAGTTATTCTTGTTGCTCAGATCTAACTCGTGTGTTTGTGTTCACAGGCCGCTGTCGTCCACCGAGAGCCTGAGACAGATTTCCCAGCAGCTCAATGGCCTGCTGTCTGAGGTGAATCAGTCTGGCTTGGCTTGTGATGATATAATGTTATTAGTTCATGTTATTCTTTTCCACCCTGCTTGATTACATCAGTAGAAAAGTCGACAGCGTTCTGATCAAAGTATTAGAAAGCAGGCATTGTGTGTTTTTATAGGTTGGCATGCAGCAAACTAATGCAGTTATGCGTTTTCGTCTCGACTTTTAAGAGCTAAACTCCATTAATAAAAGCCAAATTCTTTTGAACTCGCACGGCTTGAGTGAATTACGAACGTAAAAGTACAAGCACATGCGCAGGACCTGGAGTAGAAGCGGTTTAATGGATGCCCAACACACGCACGTCAATATTTAATTATTTGATCAAATGATTCGGATTCTGATTTTCTTTCTTCCTTGGGTTTCATGCAGTCATCAACATACATCAATGGAGACAGCGGCCCGCCGGCGGTCGGTGAGAAGGAGCTGGAGGTAGTTTAATATGTTTTCCTTTTAATTCACCTTTCGTTTTCCAAACAAACGTAGG
>NC_056703.1:30729468-30741968 GCF_018831695.1 Puntigrus tetrazona | reverse complement strand
TTAGCCGTTTCGTGCAGAAAGAGCGTTCAGGTGGAGTGAGGAAGCACATGACAGGCTTGTGTTGTGTCCACAGCTCTGATGAGTAAAGAGCAGGAGCCTCAGGCCGTGTCACAGACCCCGGGCCCTTCAGAAAGCGAACTGGCCCTTCAGGAAACCATCAGCAGCCTTCAGCAGGAGAGAGACGCTCTCAGTCTGCAGTACCAAGCACAGGTGACCTTCACTGAGCACGGGACGCTCGCTTTATCAGCCCTTTGAACTGCCTTTTAGTGTGCTTTAAACAATTGCAATCTAAATGTATTAGATCACACAGTATGACTGTATGTTTATACAGTATGTTTACTGTATGTATGTAAAAGTGTTTGGGGTCAGATTTTTATTGCTTCTATCTTCTTGAATACTTGTTTTGTCTCATTTCAAGTCATCTTAAGCAAATGTCTTTAGTTGCTTTGTGCTGTTTTTATGTAAACAGAAGGTTTCATTCAGAGGACTGTCAAACTGATTTATTAAAATAGTGTCCATCTGAAATGTCTTTTTAAATAACCCCTTAGAAACGACCCCCTGTTGGCAAACAGCTGTATTCAAGGCATCTGTTTTTAACCTTAACCTTTGCACATGTCATACTTGATGCATCACACTTGTATAAACCTTTTAAGAAGTGTGCGGTGTTTGTGTCGTAATGCATGGAGACTGAAATCAGACGCTCGTTACGGAGGTGTTTCTTGCGTCCTGTAGGTGCGAGACAATGAGCAGCTGAGCCGGCTGGTGCAGGAACAGGAAGTGAGGCTGGAAGAACTGGAGAGACAGGCGGAGCGGGCCGCCGGCGAGGCTCAGGATCGGCTGCGGATTCTGGAGGACGTCCAGAGCGACAAGGCCACCATCAGCAGAGCCCTGGCCCAGAACAGAGACCTCAAAGACCAGCTGGCCGAGCTCCAGAACGGCTTCGTCAAGCTGGTGAGGGGCTCTAGAGAAACATGACTCGCCCGTGTGAGTGAGCGAACCCCCTGACCTCTGACCCCTGACCTCTGTCCTCCTCCAGACCAACGAGAACATGGAGCTGACCAGCGCTCTGCAGTCCGAGCAGCACATCAAGAAGGAGATCGCTCGTAAGATCGCTCAGCTGCAGGAAGACCTGCACAACGCCAAAGAACAGGTTTGTGTCTGCGGAGAGACCTCAGGAGAAGAGGCTTTCTGGATAAAGAGCTGATTGAATACAGTTTAACGATATAAAGCACGAGCAGCTAGTAATCGTATAACAATCCAGTATTTAGCCAAAAATAAAAGCTTGAACTATTTAAAATGAAATTATTAATGACAAAATTTTTATAATTATTCTATAATTATAACAATAATAATTAAATCCAGCTGCACAGTTAAAATACTGCAGACTGTGAATGCATACTAAAATTATTTAAATATTGCTTTAAAACATCAGAGGGACATCAAGAGAATATTTAATATTGTTTATTAAATGTATTTTAGTATTAAGATTCTACTATAGTTTGTATCATTTCTGTACACACACACACACACACACACACACACACACACGTTCTCATTGTAATGAGTTGAATTCGATGTACTAAATTAACTAAAACTAGACTAACTTTTAATAAATAATATGTAGACATGTACAGAAAAAAAGCATAAATGACTAAAAATGATGAAAACACAACAACATTTAAAAAACATTAAATGTAAACACTAAATTTAAATTGGGAAAACAGAAATAAATACTTAAACTTCGCAACCTAACTAACTATTAATGAGCTGCAAATTAAGAATTTATTCCGTGGAAAGTCATATTTAGTAGTTTAATATTTAATATAATTTATTTATTCTGTTGAAAAAAAAAAAAAATATATATATATATATATATATATATATATATATATATATATATATATATATATATATATATATATATATATATATATAAAATATGGTATTATTATTAATGTTCACCAGAATTATTTATTCTGGTGAACATTAATTTAATTTCACATTAAATTAAATGATTAAATTCAATTTCAATTTCCAGAAATGGTTTTAATTTTAGTTTTGGTTTCACTATAACAAGCCTGTAAAGTCGGTCTGACAGTGACTTCAAATGCAACGACATCAAGCATGTAAAGAGTTGTCCGTCTGCTCCCGTCAGCTGCAGGAGAGGTCTGCAGAGCTGGCGTCTGCGCAGGAGCTGCGGGATCAGTACCTCTCTCACCTGCAGCAGTACACGGCTGGGTACCAGCAGCTGGTGACGGAGCGAGAGCATCTTCAGCATCAGTTCCTGCAGCAGGTGCAGCTGATGGACCGCCTGCAGCACGACGAGGTGCAGGGCAAAGTTCAGCTGGAGCAGAGCCACGTTCAGCTGCAGGAGGCGCAGGTAAACAGCCGCCGGCAAACCCAGTGATCATTCTACTACATTTTAGTAGCTCATTCTTTCCTCTAATGTCAAGCTGGCACACACCTGAGTGTGCGTTTTAATTAAAGACCGTATTGTAGAGATGCACCAGTTTTCTCGCCTGATTTTTATTTCAGCTCAGATTTACATTTGCCTTTGTCTATGAAACCTGGGGTAACCCCAAACTAGACTGAGTTACAGATAATCTGTTTAAATGCATTTGCATTGAAAAATCTTAACTGCATAAATATGTGTAAGATTATATTTTTTTTAACATGCAAATAAGAAATGTTGGGCAAAATGCAATGATAATTTTAAATATGAAACCAAGCCACAGACATCAGAGCACTGCGAACGTGTGAATATTTCATTAATAATAATAATAATAATATGAAATCAGGTTGAGATTTAGTTTTTTGCTGAATCTCTGTTTTAGTATAAATACAGTTCTCATTTAACTGTAGAATGATTTTCAGGATGAAAATAATTTCAAGTTAGCGATAATACAATTAATTATTATACTTTAACTTTTGCAAATGAAGGCATTAAATCATTACTCAATAATTTAAGAACTTAAATTTAAATGTATTTATTTATTTAAAATATAGTTAATTTAACGAAGTAAAAAAATACTTTGTTTATATTGCAATTATATTACAGCAATAATATATTTGTGCTTTAAAAATATTATCATTAGCATTATTACTTATCACTATCCCCTCAGAGCTTCAGTGAATAAGAAAAGATAAATAATCTTTTTATTTTATGCAATTTCTTCCTGTGGTGAATGATATCAAATATAATTTTCTTTTAAAAATTTTTCATTAATTTAAAATTTTTCTTGTTGAAGCTAGAGTTTGTGCTTGTGAAGTGTAAGGAGCTCTCTCTCGCCCTGCAGGAGAAGCTGAAGCAGCTGGCCAGAGATAACGAGGAGCTGAAGACGGAGGTGCAGGAGCTGCTGAACAGCTCTCACAGAGACGACGGTGAGTCCCGCTTCGGCTGTGTGTGAGAGGTCACCCTGACCCCTGACCCCTGCTGACCCCGCTGATGTTCACAGGTGACGGCCTGGAGAGTCACTCTCTCCCGGAGAGCTTCCAGAAGTCACACGTCGTCATCCCCGAGGACTTCGAGAGCAGAGAAGAGATGGTGAGTCCCCCGCGTAGCCCCGTGGATGTGGAGGTTATTACATGTGACGTTTGACTCGGAGGTGAATAGGTTTCTTCCTCCGGTGGTAGGAGGAGTTCATTCACTCCGCTCTGTCGCGTCTGGAGGAAGAGAGAGATGAGATGAGCCGGCGCTTCGAGGAGGAGAGGAGACTTCATCACGCCGTCCGACAGCAGATGACGGCCATGAGCCACGAGCATCATCACCACCATCATCATCCTCATCCTCACAGCGCAGGTGCAGCTCCACACCAGAGTTTAGTTGTTTCCGGTGATGAACGTAACCTAAATCAAAATTGTGCATTTATCTGATATTTGTGTTTTACTTTATTAAATAAAAAAAGTGGATAATTTTCGTTTTTGTTAATGATAGCATCCCTGCCCCACACGTGACATAAAATAGAGAGAAAAAATTAACTTATTAATCCATGGCCATGTTGTTTTAATTTGCTCAGTTGTTAAAAATGTGTTAATTATTTAAAAAAAAATATTTAAGAATTTTTTTAATTTGTCACCTTTTTGTTTTGTTTTTCTAAATCAATTTTATTTTTTTTATTCTGCGTGTCATTTGCAGTGCTCTGAACCAGAAATATGAAAGTCACTTTTATGATGATGATTATGTATTTTACACAATTTTGCACCCTTTGTGCATTTCCTCTTTAATGCTGTAGCTAACGCATTCGGTATTGTTCAAAGCGCTAGATAAATAGTGTGTGTCTGTGTGCGTCTGTGTCTGTGTGTCTGTGTGTCTGTGTGTGTGTGTGTCTGTGTGTGTCTGTGTGTGTGTGTGTCTGTGTGTGTGTGTGTGTGTGTGTGTGTGTGTGTGTGTGTGTGTGTGTGTGTGTCTGTGTGTGTGTGTGTCTGTGTGTGTGTGTGTGTGTGTGTGTGTGTAGGAGGCTCTGACGGGGTTCCTGTGGAGGTTCACGAGGCTCTGCGGGTGGCTATGGAGAAGCTCCAGGAGCGTTTCACGTCGCTGATGCAGGAGAAGGTGGATCTGAAGGAGCGTGTGGAGGAGCTGGAGCACCGCTGCATTCAGCTCTCAGGAGAAACAGACACCATCGGTGAGACGCTGCTGCTATATAATATATAATTTTAGTTTTGTTTTGTTTTAAACTTTTTCTGTTTTATTAATAGTATGCCCATATTCAGGGACAAATCAGATACATTGCAGGAGTATTGTTATTACTTAAAATGGCATAAATATTTCTAGATATCTTGTTAGGAATAAACTTTTTTTTTTTTTAAAGCACACTAGTTTCTTTTTCATCAAATCACGCCAGATACTAGTATAAAGACTTTTTATTTTTTGTGTGTGTGTGTGTGTGTGTGTGTAGGAGAATACATCGCGCTGTATCAGAACCAGAGAGCCATCATGAAACAAAGACACTATGAGAAGGAGCAGTACATCAACATGCTGGCCAAAGACAAGGAGGAGATGAAGGTACGAGGATCAGCTGTCTGTGTGATGGAGCGATGCCTGTGGAGTGATGTTCACCTGTGGAGTGATGTTCACCTGTGGAGTGATGTTCACCTGTGTGTGTGTGTGTGTGTGTGTGTGTGTGTGTGTGTGTGTGTGTGTGTGTGTGTGTCAGACGAAGCTAGCGGAGCTGCAGGATCTGGTCATGCGTCTGGTGGGCGAGCGGAACGAGTGGTACAGCAGATACATGAGCGCCGTCGGTCACCCTGACCTCCTGACCTCTGGAGGAGAGCAGCTCCATCCCACTGACGAACACACGGACAGCCCAGGTGATTCAGCTCACACACACACTGAGTCGATTCATTTGGAGGTGTCGATTCACTCGGAGGTGTCGATTCACTCGGAGGAGTCGATTCACTCGGAGGAATCGATTCACTGAACCAGTTCGGCTTCACTTTAAGTATTCAGTTCAGGCCTGGAAATGTTTTTTTAATAGTCATTATCAATTATTATAGTACTATTATTATAAATAATAATAATAATAATATTAATAGCAACATTTTTAATATTAGCACTAAAAGTAAAGGTCTTTAAAACGTCTGTAGCCAGTTGAAATTTTTCAATTTATGAAATGCTTAATTTAACACGGTTTAATTTTATAATTAGTGATCAAGGCAAGAAAGATTTTTAGTCAGTGTAATTTTGTGTGCTGATTACTAATTAATTATATTATATTATATAGCAATATTATGTAACAATATTCATTTTAACCATACAAGTCAACTGTATAGTCAATATAAACGTTTCTTCTTCTCAGTTTTAAATTATTTCTAATGAACAGTAATTAATAATAATAATAATAATAATAACAATAGGAATATTATTGTAATATATTAATTTAAAATATAAATGTCAGCTCAGTTTAAATTTGTTAGTTTATTAATGATCATATTAATATTAATAGAAATATTATTTTAATATCTAAATAAAAATGTTCCTATTGTGCTCAGTTTAAATCTATTTCTTTAGCTATAAATAGTGTGATGTCAAAGTTTTTTGTTGTTGTTTTTAATCTTTATCCAATCCATCTGGATTGAAAATGATCAAATGAAAACTATTTGATTGCTTTTAATGTATTTTCTGTCCTCTTGTTTTGTCCCTTATTCATTCATTATTTGTGTTTTGGTTAAACGATGATAAAACCACACAATAAATAAATGCGATTAAATTATATAAATAATATTCAAAATATTTTGCGAATGTTCGAGCTCTGATGGACTCTCCAGACAGTTTTACACGCAGTATCGTTCTCTCTCATACTAAAGCGTGTGTTCTGTGTTGTCGTTTCTCAGCCGTTCTGGACCTGAGCACAGCGGTGGAGGCTTCTTCAGCTCCTCAGTCCAGCACGGACCCTCAGAGTCAATCCCAGAGTCCCGAGAGGCCTGGGCCCGCTCCGGACGGCCCGTCCCTGAGGCCCAAAGAGGACGGCACGGCCCGCCAGATCATGCAGCTCCTGCAGGAGATCCAGAACCCTCAGGCCAGGCCCGCTCCCTTCCTGGGGGAAAACCCCTGCATCCCGTTCTTCTACCGGCCGGACGAGCACGACGAGGTCAAGATCCTGGTGGTCTGAGAGCTCTCCCGCTCGGCTGCCGACGAAACGGACTTTGCGTGTTAAATGGGTTTCCCCTCTCTGTGTCTCTGGTCTCTGCAGCGGATGAGAGAGATTCGTTTGGGTTGTGTGTAAACCGGTTATCATACTTTCGCTGCTCTGTCTTTTCCTTCACCCGTTTGTCCTCCTCACTTTATCAAGCCAGTGCAATAGACGGATCAGTGATTCATATCGGTGAGCTCGCACACTACCTAGGGCGCACTGAAGAGTAATATTGATATGATGCAGCAGGTCTGAGACGATCGAGTGTTTTCTGAGAGAACCGGATGACGAGGTGTTTGTTCGTTTGCAGAGCACGTAGGGCACAGTATTGAGGAAGACGTTAAATAATTTGATCCTAAAGTGCTTAGAGTTAAGGTTAGAATCGAGCCGAGAGCGTTCAGGACACGAGGACACGCTTTTTCTTTTCCAATCGGGGGTTTATTGAAAGATGTAACGATAATTTAATCCCTTCAGCCCCTTGTGTGTGTGTGTGTGTGTGTGTTTTTTCCGGAGCGCGTGACGTCGAAGCTCTCGAGATGTTAGCGATTGATTGTTGTAGCTAACTCTATGACGCTAGCGTCCGTCGGCCGAGAGTTTGGTGGCGATTGCTGTACATACGTCGGAGAAAACGATCGGCGAGCTCGTTCGTAAACGTCTCATCGGATTCGGCAACACGTTCTGCGAAGGCAAAGCTCCGCTTCGCGTCTTGTTTTCGTAAGTAAACGTACACCTTTCGACGAGCGCCGCGCATCATTCTCTTTAGCAGGGCATGCATATTAATCTACGGATATTTACGCGAACATTGAGCGGTTGTGCGTTGCTCTCCGATGCTTCGTAGAAAGTGTTGCCGTGTCTCGTGTGTGTGTTTCTAACTGGAAGCGAGTGCTGCGTCTGGCCTGCCGTCTCTGTCCGTGCTCTCCGCGTATGAATATTTTTTTCCCGGTGAATGTTTCGGGCATGGGCGTGTAAATAGTGTAACTGTGTATCATACTGTATATTGAGCGAGGAAGGCTTGCGTTTGCCTGCTGAAGATGAGTCTGGTGCGGAGAGAGGACGGGATGCTCGTGTGCTTTCATACTACGGCTGAACTAAAGGAGAAGTCTATTTATTTGGGATAATTACACACTAATCTGTTTTAATCTAGACCGATGGAACACAATGAAGGAATAATGAGTAGTTTGAGCAGAAATACTTCTGTGATGATTTTCCTCCTAAATAAACCTGATTGAGCAAAAACGATTGCAATTGAATATGAATTAATTCATCTTTTTGAGGTTAATGCGACTCGTGGTGTTCTTGTATATAATCATAAAGTGCTGCTAAAACTAATAACCCGACTACTTTTAGTGTTTCCACATGCAATGTCATAATTGACTTTTTTTTGCCTAATCCATAGTTGAGCTTTTTCCCCGTTTAGACTTGATTAGACTTAATCTTGTAATTAATCTAAATTAGTACCGTTTCTCATCAGTGGTGTTCATCTCAGTTGTATCTTAGTATCTTATAGTTGCAGCAGTCATCATTTACACCTTGCATGTCAAAAAAAATGCATTTTGACTCCTAACTATGACCTGATATGTCAGTTTTCTCAATTATATCTTACTATGTACATTTTAGATCTATAATTCTGCAGGTCTAAAATTGATCCCATAAATGCGACATGGTGTAATTATTATTTTGTCATAATTTAGTTTTTGTAATGTAACTACGAAGCCTTAAAGTGAGTCGTTATGACGTTATAACTTAGCATGTGTTTTTATTTCATGCATACCAAAAGGCATGATTGTGATATGAAATCTATTATATAGTCATAATTATGAGATCAAAAGTTGAGATGCAAGTATAATGCACCTCAGTATGATATTTATAATTGCAACTATAATGTAGACACCAGATCATAACTGTGTTTTTTTTTTTCTATTAAAATATATCCGCACAGGAAAGAAAGTCCCTGAAGACAAGAAGCAGGACTCCGAAGCGATGTTGTTACACTGAACTTTAATGATGACACGCATTCATTCATTCACCTGTTACACTGTGTTACACCTTTCTGTCCAAACACAGAAAGAGGCCCGGTTTATTCCTCCGCACGCAAGCTTCGTTTAAATTAATCACTTACCCATAATAATTTAATATTCAGTAATCATACATGGCGGTCTAGTCTAAACGGTGGAAGCACAATTTGCATAAATGCACCACAAAGATACGCGACACACTCGAGATACGGTATGCCCGGGACAAACTCTTAAATAACGGGAAATCTTTTCCGGTTCGTGGGTTTTACTAAGACTCACAGAGTGGATTGTGGGAAGGTCCGGTGCGGGTGTCGAAGACGGAAACGTGCTACTGGTGTGTGGTACAGATGAAACGGTCCGGTCATGCCACAACGTCAACTATCAGCAACAGGGGCTTTATTATCTTCATAAGTATTACAACAAACGACATAATTACAGTCCACCGCTGGGGAGGCTTGTGTTCATACTCCTCAACAAAACACAAACAACACCTGAACAAACTGGAATGGTTTCTATGCATAGACCAGCGGTGATATTTATATAACGTATATGATGATATGGAACTTTTCTTTTCCTTTTTTTTTTTTTTTGCTAGATCGTAACGAACCTTAAACGAGAGGAAAATCTGACTTGCATAATTTCAATGCACAGGAGCGGTTCGTCCACACACTGGTGAAAAATGGTGCTTTGAATTATTTTAAACGTCCCAGGGGGAAAAAAATCCAATCTTACTGCACCTTTAATCACGTGGCCATGTTCAGAATATCATACTACTGCTACCATGTCTGCATGGACGCTATGAGTGCAGATGATCTAGAGGAATACCCAAATTAAATGCAAAAAAATCGCTGAATTAAACGTGCAATGAGTCGGGTTTTGCATGCTATTTGTTGAGAATAGTAAGCAGTGTACAGTATGTACTGTACAGAGAGTATTCGATTCCAAACACAGCCTGTGTGAGGCAAACCCTCCCGAGATCATCCGTCCGGACAGTCTTCAGCATTCTCTCTAGCGCTTTATTAAATCCAAGATAAACACACGAGCGTCTCACCGAACTCCAGGACGTCTATTCACCCTAAAACCGTGCCACTGCGTTTAAAATGACTTGAACTGAAGACGCTGCACTCTCTAATTCAATTCTCGAATCGACGAACGAATGATTTGAGCGCTGAAGGTGAACACACGTCCTCGTACCTGAGAGCGTTTTTTTTCAGGTTTCCCAGGAGCTAAACATCTTTTTAACTAGACAAAGAGACATAAATAATGATCGTTTGCAGTCTGGGGAATAAATGGTAGATACTCTGAAGAATGCTGGGGAGCAAATGGGTCCCATTGACTTTCAGTTTGTTTGTCCACTCTGGAAGTCGATGGGACCCGAAATCGTTTGGTTCTGCGGGATATTTTCTTTACGTGTTCGTAGGGAAACTTGTACAGGTTGGGAGGGGGTTAATGATCACAATGTAAGGAGCTTCTGGAAGGTTTGACGCTTTTGATATCGGAGCGTCACAGAAGGCTGAAGAAACCGAGGATGCAGGAAACATCTGGAAGGACTCTGGGTTCCTCGTCGTTCGTGTTGTTTCTGTAGTGCTGGTGGGTTTGGGTTCTTTTGCTCGATGTGAGGAGGAACAGAAGAAGAAAACAATGCTAAGGGTCGCGTGGAGAAAAGGGGCTCTCGGGGCGAGAGGGGCCGTCTGTGTTTTACCGGCTGAGCCATGAAAGCAGAGAAGAAGAAAAGACAGAAGAGTAAGCATCGAGACAAAGGAAAGCTCCGCAGATTGACAGGAGAAACTGTCCTTAGAGTCACACGGAGAGAAGACAAACCCCACCATCCCTCTTTCAATTCCTTCCATTCTTTACAAACATACCAGTATTATATAATAGTTGTTAGTTGTTATATAATATGTTACTCATTTAGAATCATGTGGAAAAGTAATACAGTGGCCACATAAAGTCACACCTAAATGTCTAAATGTCAATTGTATTAATATTATACAATACATTTTTTTTATATATATATATATATATATATATATATATATATATATATATATATATATATATATATATATATATATTTTTTTTTTTTTTTGCTTTTCAGATTATTTTGGAATCTCATTAATTTGGAATACATTATTATTTAAGATTATGTAAATATTTTTAAATCTTATTTTCATTCATTCATGTTTTTTTTTTTTTTTTTTTTTATAGTACGCTTGCTGTAGAATTCCTGATTCTGATTGGTCAATCGCGTCATTATGATAATATGATAGTATGATAATGTTATAATAGCTCAATTTTAACATGTACATTAACAAAAACAACTCAACAACAGTATATTTAACCGTAACCTTCAACAAAAACATTCATCTTTCGGTCTTAAGAAATGTTTTGTGTTCACTCGTGCCGCGTTTCAAAATTTGGCGCCATCTTGCATCTCCAACGGTCATAAAGCCGTCAGAGGATTTTTAATTTTTATTGTTTAATAGATATTTTTTATTATTGTAAACGTTGGAATGACCTCAGGAGATGAAGAGTTTAAAGGTCATATGAGGAAACATAACTCGACAACAGGTAAGACTCCCGCCGGGAAGTAACTAATCTTACCTGTTAAATAAGTGTTTAATGATTATAAAATCTGATTTAAACTAGTTCGATCTCGTATATTGATTTATCGTGACGCGCTTTGAAAACACTGCCGCGTGAAGTTTCGAATCTTTTTATTTGAATCAGTTGTTCGGAGTCATGTGGAATGTTTCGATCGATGGAAGATCTCATTAAACGCAAAATGTTTCGCCGATCTAGGCTCAGATTTATAATTTAAGAATAGTGTTGAGAATATGTATAACTGAGTAAACATATAAAAATCGCTTGGTTTGCAAGGCATGTTGTAATTACACCGGTTCGACCGGCAGGTGTCGCCAGCGTGCGTGAATCATTTTATGAACAATATGATTCGTTTGATTCGTCGTCATAAACGCCTCTGTGAAAAACTGTCCCTATCGAATGTATCGACATTTCAGACATTTAACTCTGGCTTTTTAGGTCTTTATAGTGTTCACATAATGATTAGATTAAAAAAAAACTTCAGTGACTCGTGATTCAGAGAGGGAAAGACTCATGTGGAGTAATGACTGTGGAACTATGGGAAAGTGTATTATTACCCTTCGGGGAGTTTGGTGTCGTCTTCTGGCCCGTGAGCTCAGGGACCACTGCAGGCCGACAAACATATGAAACAAAAACAAAAAGAGCCAAAATAATGAACAGAAATATAGATGCACGCGAGCCCATTCCAGAAGATGCAGTTATCATTAGACTCCAGATCACACTTTGGAGAGATAATGCATCCAGAAACAGCAGGAAATCAAGCGTCTGCTAGCCAAAAGAAGCTTAAAGATGACAGAAAGTAAAGAAGAAATGCAACAGAAATCGTTTATCCTTGTGCACGTTCATCTAACTTTCTCCTTCGTTAAGATCAGTGACGTAAAACTCATCAACCGTCTGTCAAAGAGTTTGAGTTCGTAAAAAAAGTCGTAGAGCTGCGTTTCCTGAATTCCGGCTCTCAGGATGTCATTAGTATGTTTATGTATCCTTTTCTAAATTTTGGTTTGATGATGACAGAATTACGTGAAATGAGACGTTAAACTGTGACAGAGGGTTGTAGAGTTGTGTGATGTATGTGTGTGTGTGTGTGTGTGTGTGTGTGTGTGTTGAGGAGCAGGAAGGGAGGGAGTTCTGGCTGAGTGGGCGTGTCTGTCCTTGCTGTCTGTCACGGGTGTGGGAGGGGCTAATAGTCTAAGAGGGAGGAGTCTGTGGGTCGGTTGGGTCGAGTAGGTGATGCTGGGGGTCGTCGGCTGCC
>NC_056703.1:30716968-30724468 GCF_018831695.1 Puntigrus tetrazona | reverse complement strand
TTTAACAGTATTTTTATCCAATAAATGCAGCCTCTGTGAGCAGAAGACACATTCATAAATATAAAAGATAGCTCCTCAAACGTTTGAATGCTAGTGTGCTTACGATAAAACAGCGATATATGAAAAAGGAGAAAAGGAGGAACCCTGAACCGAGTCTAATGATCTGATCTTTGAAGAAAAGTGGAAAAATATTAAAAATCAGCGTGAATATTAGTTCTATCACCCAGCCCTACCGAGAACACACTGTGCGTCTGATGGCTTCGGTCTGTAACGTTTGAACGATAATAAGAGTCAGAAGCAGGACGCCAGACTATGGACACCGACTCTGACGCCGTGAGACACAATGAGCTGAATTTCAGTGATGGTTGCTTATCGTTTAAACGTTGGTATGGTGACGGTTAACTCACCCACACCACTGCACTTACTCCGGCGCTCAGAGGCTCACATTCCGCGGCTAAGAGCAGACGGATGTTCTTATTAGACTGCAGGACTAGAAGGTTAGTCTCGTCTGAGCATTTCTGAATGCTGCATGTACACCGTGCATCATTTCTGCTGCGCTAGCATCATCACCAGAGCCAGGGGTGTGCGATACTCTCCATAGGATTTTATGGATTGCAATATTTGCACAGTGTTCTTGTGCTCTTCGTATTCCAATGCAGGACACGAATGCATCGGACCTGCAGTTTTTGTCGGATATGTTAAACATAAAATGCCGAATGCTGATGATAAAACATACCTTGAATGTGAAATTAAAGCCCTAAGCAGGTGGCAGCAGGTCGCTGTTAATAAGTGAGTCGTTCCGCCTCATTGTCACTGAAATGTTTGATTCATTCAGGAACGAAAAGACACTGTCACGCTGATCAGAGAGCAAAAAAAGCGCTTCTGAAATGATGTTTGTTGGGGAAATAGAGCAAAAACAGAAGCCACTAAATTCAATTCTTGTGTATGTCACATCAAAACGTCTTTTCTGCCCCGTCCTGTATTTGTGATCATTCTGAGTGTGTTTTAATAAACTGAATCATGCCGCTAAAGAGCGCACTAGTCTAGACTTCATCATGTAACAACAATTACAGTATTATCACTGACCATATATATTTATATTTATATATATATCACACACCCCAATTCTCTCTTAGATTGTATTTTTGAGAGGCGGTGCTAGCGCTGCAGACATGCACGCCTCAGATCTGAGCGCATTCTGATATGTTTCCAGCACAAGTGTGTTATTTCACGATGAGTGTGTGCTGAGCCTGACCTGGGCACGCTGGGAGGAGCGCGGTTCGGCCGAGACGGGACCTGAGGGGGGGGCCCACCGAAGGGGTCCGGGGAGGCCCCCGGGCGAGAGGGAACGGGCGGCCCTCCGGCAGCAGGGGGCCCCGGGGCCGAGCCGCGGGAACCTGGGCGTGCCGGAGGCCCCGGAGGAGGGGCCCGTCTCTGAGGGGTCGGGCTGGTCGCCGGAGACCTAACGGAGAAATATTGTTTCTTCTCAATAAGGTTTTCTTTTTCTGTGCAACAACAATAACAGCTGATGATAGCACATACTTTGACTTAATCAGACTCCATCTTATTTTATTTGCCACTACATATACTGCATATTTTGCATCACTTTCTAAAAGTTAAATGTAAAGAGCAACCAAGGCAGAAATCAGCCTTTCTTAATTACATATTTAATATTTGGCATCTCTTCTCTTGTTTAATGTTTCACGTTCCAGCAGAAGGTGGCGCTACTGTGCCATTTATTAATGTATTAATGAATAGCAGCTGTTTTAAACTAATAGAGGCTGGTTCTGACATCCTGACATAATGCTGAGCTCATGAATATTAATATAGTTTCTGCTGGCATTGTGTTCCTGAACAGAACATAATTAATATTCATGAGCCTAGCATTAACTCTATTAGCCTAGCATAAACTCTAATATCTGTAAGTACTACTAATAATAATTGTTTATAATAAGAAAGTATTTAATTAAGTACTTTGACGAATTAAACATAATAAGAATTGTTCATGATGATACGTATTTATAAGATATTATTGTATGAACTTTTACTACTTTAATAAATTAAATATAATAAGTATTATTAGCATGGGTTATAGCAAATAATGGTATATATTTATTAAAGATATTATTGTACTCCACGACAATTATTATATCATTCCAGCATAGGGTGTGATTATACTTCATAACCTTTTACTATTTTAACTCTATTAATACTTTTACTCTTCGCACTGTGATGATTTTGGAAATCTAGAGGATTTGCTTTTTAAATATTTAAATTGCTAACTGTTATGTTGATAATAATAATAATAAAAACAATAGAATAGCTATATGTCAACATACAATTCTGATTATAATGATGTGCATAACGGCGGAGAAGTAATTTAAATCTTATTTCTATTTCTGCGTCGGGTTCATTCTTATTGTCTCTAGCAATCAGCTGATCCTGGAGCCACGCGTCTGTCCCGAACACACCTTCCTCCGGAGCCGGTGCGCTGCACCTGGAGCCACGAGTCGTCCACGGGCGGAGGCAGAGAGGTGGAGACGGTGGTGGTGCTGATGTCTCCGATGATGTTCAGCGCTTCTTTGAGAGCGTGGTACATCCGCAGCATCTCGTCGCGCCGCTGGGCCTGCTCCGCCGACTCCTCCATCAGCGTGTTCTGATCTCCACACGAGTACAGCTGAGCCAGCAGCTCCGCGTTGATGAACTCCTTCGTCTGAGGGACACCAGGAACATCTCACTGCTGGAAATCTGAGCTAAACATAGCTACCGTGGTAAAGGGCTGCTTCTCCAATCTGTCAATAATCACTCGCTCTCCTGTCGTTACAAACCCCGTGAGACCTTCGTTCAGAACACAAACGTAGATATTTTGGATGAAATCTGAGAGCTATCTGACCCTCCATAGACAGCGACAATTGATCCCGCTCCAGAAACTTGAGTCTCAGTGAGTCGACTTCAGTTTTGCAGCACAACAAGAATGTTTTTTGCACAAACAAAAATAACCTAATTTACTCAACCATTCTTCTCCGCCGAGCTGAGAGCATCACGAGAGCTGAGAGACGTCAAATACATCCTGAAGTGCTCTCCAAAATGGCAGAAGACGTGAGTCAGGGGAGAAAAAAATGGTTGGGCAAATTGTTATTTTTGTTTTCTTGCCGCAAAATGATGAAGAAAGGTCTAACGGGTTTGGAACGACATGAGGGTGAGTCATTTTCATTTTGGGGTGAACTAACCCTTTAATATTGTGTATTAAGAACTAGTTTGACTAACGGGAGTTGCCAAGGGTTAAATCTTACTTTTCCAATACAAATAACAGCAATCTACCTTTTTATAACCCCTTTAGAATTTAAAAAAGTCTTGAAAAGAAGCCATGTTTTCAGACTAGTCTAAACGCTCAAAATGAGCAAAAATATGACTTTGGTGCAGATGCTGATATTTTTCGGTTTATTACGAAATTACGCTGCTTGGTGAAAATCAATGAGATGTTTACGACCGCGCAGCAGATACCGACATCAAATGAATTATGTTTAGATCATTTTATGTCTCCAATATTATATCTTAAGAAGATCAGAGAGAGCAAATGAAGTTCCCTGCCATGCATATTAACAATAAAAATCACAATTTACAAAATATCTCCATGGAACGTGGTCTTAATATCCTAATCATTTCTTTGGAATAAAAGAAAAGCGGTTGCTGATTCACGTTGTCTTAGTTTATGATATTTCACGAATCAAGCCTTGTTTCAGTCACTTGAGCGCCTCGGCTGCAGACGAGCTTACATTATTGATCATCAGGTGCATGATGGTCTTGGGCATCAGGTCTCGCACAGTCTTGTTGACGATGCTCATGTAAGAGTCCACCAGGTTTCTGATGGTCTCCACCTGCCTCTCCAGCTGAGGGTCCATGGAGTGCATGAACCCGTCCGAGCCGTTCTCGTCTCCGGCGTCGCTCTGCACACACACACACACACACACACACACACACACACAATCACGGAAAACGCCGGCGCAGAAGATGCACGAAAGATCGAAATGCCGCACAAAGCTCGTACCTTTTCCTTCTCCTGAGGGACGCCACGGGAAGCAGCGTGAGAGAAAGAGAAGAGCATTTTAAGGCGCATCGTTTGGATTCATTCATGCTACTCACTTCAGAGGAGTCTGAACACACACCACCACGCGCTCGGGATAGACGCCGGCCCGCAGGAACGACGCTTTCCATCCGTCCACCTCCTCCTGACTCTCACAGGCCAGCTCCAGCTGACGGTAGTCCTTATACACGTTCCTGTTATCACATTGGATTGCATTAGCCAACATCATAGTCACATTCAAAACAGGTTAAAAGTCCAGCTTCAGCTTCTGGAGTCGGATCTGGACGGATTCTGATCAGAATAACTGCAGTCGTATCTCCTGATCAACTTTACTCGATTCTTCAGTGGTTTTCTGGAAGAATCTGATCTTCAGGATCTTTTACTTTCACTGATCCTCAGAGAACGATCTTCAAAACATCTCACATCTTCTGAGGAGCCTTTATTTTATATGTCTGGATCATTATATATGATCTTACTGGAGATATAGAGACCGCTGATATTTAGATCCTCAGCATCTGCTCTAATGTTATAAAGATCTAATCGTCTTAATATCTGCATCTGTAGAAAATACATGAAATTTTACATCCATATTCTCTCCATATCAGAATATATAAACCATAAAAGCCTGACGGATCAAATGTGATCCTCAGCAAAAAACATAAACATTTAAAGTTAAAGTTAAAAACCTTTTTTCAGGTTTTACGAGAATAAAATAGAGCCGTTCGAAATTGTTAACGCTGATTTTTAATTAATTCATCAGTGCATGTTATTCTAAAGAACTAAATACATTTAGGAGATCTTTGAAATGATTTTTCATGTAATCATTAAACACTTTATTTTACTGTCCTGTTACTTATTTGATTTATTACAATAACTATGTTCTTACTTACCCTGAACCTAACCTTATCCCACGTAGTTACCTAATATTACTTTAATAGTACTTATTTAGGTAAAACTAAAAAAACTGCTACGACGAAAAGTAAGCCTTTTATGATTTTTGGCAAGCGTTATTAAGGATGACCTCTGACCTTTGCTCGGTGTTGAACAGGGCAAAGATGTGTTTGCTGGACATGAAGCCCTTCTCCACATCTCTAAACTTCAGATTGTCCACCTGCAGCATGTACTTCTTCTCTTTCTCCTGCAGGAGGCAGAACAGAGTTTACTCCATCATCATCATCATCATCATCAGGCGCCGATCGAGAGCAGGCTTTCAGCAACACACACAGAATACAAACTAGTCCTATGCCTTAGTAACGCGCTCAGTGGGTTGCTATGCGGTTGCTAGGGTGTTGTGAAGTAGAGAAGACATGCGTATATGCATGCTGTTGGTCCTAAAACCATCTGATCAGTTAACAGTTATTATGGGTTTGTTCAGATCGTTAACATGAGTGATAATAACAGTGATGTAGGTAACCAAAGAAAGAGCGGCCCCGGTTCTCCAATGTGTGTGTGTGTGTGTGAGAGAACTCTATATATATATATAGAGAGAGAGAGAGAGAGAGAGAGAGAGAGAGCAGAGTGGTTTTAGCCTCTGCCACACGCGGCTGGAACTGATTAGAGCCGACAGAGCTAAAATAAACGTTCAGGGCGGGCGATGGCGGAGTCTGCAGCGGACTGGTGCACCACAGCCGTCTGGGGCCCGTCAGGGGCCCGGAGCCCAGCGGGCACGGCCCGGTATTCCCCTGCCCACCGGAGCGTGCACCACGCCCTGCCGTAACACCCGTAAAAACACAGAGACGCCCCGAAAGAACAGAGCACTTCTGATTGGTGCTCATCAGACAGGATTCACTGAAAGATAATAAACCTGCTGAAAACATGAACTAAAATTAAATAAATTACAGAATAATAATTGCTTGAAATAAAATAAAATAAAATACTGAAAAAAAATCTGCTTATTTTTATCTAGGTACCAAGGTTGAAACAACTACAACTAAGATAAAAATAACTAAAACTTCAAAAGTGTAATGAAAAAGCTGAATATGTGTCACATGCTTGGACTCTTTGTTGTTGTTTTCTTTTCCCATGTGCCCTACTTTCAGTTAATTGTCTCGTTGTGTTCAGGTGTGTTCAGTTAATTATGTCATTTGCTTTAGGCTTTATAAGTTCCTGTTGGTCCGCTCTCGTCTTTATGTGTGCTTCTAGGCTGCCTGCCTGTAGTCTTATTATTTACTCTACTGTGGAAGATTAGTGTGTTCTCCTTCCCTTAACCACGCCGTGACGATATAGAAATAAAAATATCAATTAATTCAGAATACTAAGAAAATCGAAAACTATATTAATTATACTAAAATATGTTTAAATTCATGTGAAAAATGTATGAGCATTTTTAATTATTTCTTTAGTATTTATTTTTGTAAATATATATATATAGTGAAGTCAAAGGTTTACATACACCTTGCAACATGTATAAAAATGTTAATTAGGCCTATTTTACCAAAATAAGAGGGATCATACAAAATGCATGGTATTTTTTATTTAGTACGAACCTGAAAAAAATATTTTGGTAGCGCTTTATTTTATTTATATTATTTTATTTTATTTATGTGTAACTTGTTGCAAGTTACACATACTTATTATTATAATAACAATAAATTATGCATAATTACATGCAAGTAGCCTTAAATCCTAACCTTATAAATGCATGTAGTTAATTAATATTACTCAGCACTTCAATGTATAATTATACAAGGACACTTTAAAAGATGTTTACATGCACTATAGTCAACAAATCATTTTAATTATCATTTAATTTATATAACAAATAATAATTCAGAATTTATAAAAATGACCCAGATCAAAAGTTGACATCCCCTCTGCGTTGCACCTGATGGTTTTTGTTTAGTGATATTTAGTTATGAGTCCCTAGTTTGTCCCGAACAGTTAAACTGCAGGCTGTTCTTCAGAAAAGTCCTTCACAGATTCTGTGGTTTTCCAGCATTCTTGTGTATTTGAACCCTTTCCAGAAATGACTGGATGACTGACACCGAGAGGCTCGCACGCAGTTATTACAGAAGACTCAAGCGCTCACCGACGCTCCAGAAGGAGAAAACATGCCTCAAGAGCGGGCGTGAAAACTTTTGAACGTTTGAGGCCGGCTAAATTCAACTTATTTTGTCCATCCAACTATCTTCTGTAGCCTCTGAAGCGCAGTATATTGCGCCGCTGTTATGGTGTTTTTCATTTAGTTTTGTTGTTGTAATGAAAAAACGGTATTGATTGAATATTCAGTTGACTGCAGGCAGATCTGAGATCTCTTGCGAAACTCTGGAGGATTTCTTTCCTGTGTGTGTTGCTGAACGTCAGGGGTTTTCCGAGTAACGTGTGTCCGCTCGGTCAGGTGCTCGTTCCAGCTGGACCCGCTGCTCGTCATCACAGATTAAACACACAGTTACCACGGAGCAGAGAGGATGACGTCA
>NC_056703.1:30684468-30706968 GCF_018831695.1 Puntigrus tetrazona | reverse complement strand
TTCTGCTGCTTTCTGAGCTCATTAGTGACTGTTTTACTTCTGAGTCGGACTGTGTTAGTTTTGGGGCTCTGAATGCTGGGAAACCGACATCACCAGCCCACGATAAAATAAATAGACGAGTGTGTGTGTGTGTGTGTGTGTGTGTGTGTGTGTGTGTGTGTGAAGGAGACTTTGTCATCGCAGACAGATGAAAGTGGACCGCAGCACCCCCATCGCTGTCTCTGCCCCACATGCTCCTAGTTAGAGTGACCCAAACCAGCTAACCACAGACACACACACACACACACACACACACACACACACACACACTTGTTTGAAAGCCAATGGTTTTATGAGGAGCAGCCCTCTCTTGGCGAGTGTGTGTGAGTGTGTGTGACAGGTCAGGCTCTGGTATGCACATGTGTGTGCCAGCTTTAAACGAGACGCCTACCTAGACAGCACTTTATAGTCAACATGGAGTCAGAATGCACTATAAATAAACAGGTGTATTCGCTTTATCACGTATCCTCAAATCCTCAGTTTCCTCAAAAATATTGATAATAATCAGAAATGTTTGTAGAGCGGTAAATCAGTATATTATTATGATTTCTGAAGATCACGTGACGACTGAAAATGACACTTTAACACAAATTAAAACATATATTACGTTTTAGTTTTACTGTATTTTTGGTCAAATAAATGCAGCTCATTTGTATAGTTTTTAATAATATTTTTTGTTTTATTTGAATTCGTGCTAGTTAATTTTTTCTAATATACATGTGACCACGGACCACAAAACTAGACACGAGGGGCAATTATTTGAAAATACATATATTTTTACATTTTAGTAAATCGAGTTAATAATAAAAAAGTTAGATTAAATGCTAGCTGAGAAAGTTATTTTTTGATTTGTTTCAGAAGGTTGATGAACTCTTGTCTTCATATAATCATAAACGTTCTCGCTGAGGAACCAGCAGCGTCCTCCTGAAAGCGTTCGGTCTTTAGTGAGGAACCCGTCCTCAGAGGAGATCTCTCAGCTTCATTCAGCAGGAGAACCTTCCAGCGCTGGAAAATACTCCAGCCAAAAACACGCCGGGGGAAAAAGAGCGTCAAGTCAGCAGAAGCCGCCAGAAACGGGCCGGCGTAAAAATAACCCAATTGAGATCATTTCTTCTCTGCAGCGGAAAATGGATATAAATAATTCCACATAAAAGCGCGGCGTCGGTGATCGGAGGTCTGCGGCCTCGCCGGCGCCGCTGTCGGAGAGAGAAGCTCGCGGGACGCTTCGAGGCGGCGCTCCAACGTAAATCAACACAGTGTTGCTTTAACTTTGAAGTGAACGATGGGCTGTGACGCGGTATGAGACGCAGAAGAGCGCCGTGGCGTTTCTGGAGCGTTACTCACATCCTGCACTGCTCCGAACGCTGCTTCCACACTTTTTCATCAAGTGCACTTGAGTAAAGCATGTCTTTATGGAGCAAGTACACACAAGTAATGCGCTTGAAGCAATCTTTCACACACTAGTGCTCTCAAGTGGTCAATAAATACAAGACAGAGACAAACAGTCGATCTTAAAAAACACCAAGGAAGCATTTTAGTATATTAAGTAGAAAATGAATGCGCACAGAGCACTTTAAGCACATTCTAGCCCACTTTCTAGTATATAAAAGTACACTTTTAAGTACACTCAGTAGTAAACGTCACCTCGGTGTTTTAGCTTGAACTGCAACTATATTAAAAGTGAACTTGTGCTTGATACTTGTAGCGGCATTTTAGTACACTTTGAAGTATGGTCTCATTTAAGTACTGGTTTAGTAGTTTCAAGTGAACTTCACATCACACTTTAAGCATACTACTACGTCCTTAGCAAGGTATTAATATGTGTACTGTATATTTTGCCGAATATCTGAACATACAAAACATCAAAAGAAAGAACAGGGTACCTGCTTGTTTTAGCTCCGTGCATTATTTTATGTAAGGTTTATAAAAGAGTATGAATTGGATTCAGAATGATAATGAAAACGGGTAGTACACTAAACCTTTTATTTCTCGTAAGGGTTGATTAAAACAGGCCTCACCTCGTCGTCTTTGTACCAGGACAGAGACTCGGCCGTCAGGACAAACCAGTACTCTTTAGCGCCTCCCTTCATGATGCCGATGTTATTGATGGTCAGCCAGCCCTTCCTGATCACCTGAAACACACACACACACACACACACCGCTCACTGCATACCGTACTTTACTGTATATACTGCCTTCTGAAAAGCAGAAACATCACAGACGGTGCTTCGTTTCTGAATAAATGCATGCTTTAGAATGAATTGAGTGAGTCGGTGATAGTTATTTCCATATTCTAGCATTCAAGAGCAGAGCTTTTCAAGTCTCAGGTGTTAAAGGAGAGAACTCGAATCTGTGTTTTGTGTGTGTGTGTGAATGTGTGTGTGTGTGTGTGTGTGTGAGTGTGTGTGTGTGTGTTGTGTGTGTGTGTGTGTGTGTGTGTGTGTGTGTGTGTGTGTGTGTGTGTGTGTGTGTGTGTGTGAGTGTGTGTGTGTGTGTGTGTGTGTGTGTGTGTGTGTGTGTGTGTGTGTGTATGTCTGTGTGTGTGAGTGAGTGTGTGTGTGTGTGTGTGTGTGTGTGTGTGTGTGTGTGTGTGTGTGTGTGTGTGTGTGTGTGTGTGTGTGTGTGTGTCTGTGTGTGTGTGTGTGTGTGTGTGTGTGTGTGTGTGTGTGTGTGTGTGTGTGTGTGTGTGTGTGTGTGTGTGTGTGTGTGTGTGTGTGTGTGTGTGTGTGTGTGTGTGTGTGTGTGTGTGTGTGTGTGTGTGTGTGTGTGTGTGTGTGTGTGTGTGTGTGTGTGTGTGTGTGTGTGTGTGTGTGTGTGTGTGTGTTAATGTACTCCCGGATCCTTTTCTGTGACTCACTTCTGCCTCAAGAGGACGTTTAAATGCATTACTAAAACCATTTAGCAAACAGATGCGGCTCTTCTCTATTAAGCAAGCTCTTAAAAAGCTACAGTACAAATCCTGATATAATATGAATTATAATCTGTATTTTAATTCTCACGTTCTAATCATGGATTAAGTTCAATGACATTAGATGTCTGAGACAACTATCAAATAAGAAATCTAGTTTTAAACACATATAGCAAATTATCTTTGTACATGTTGGTTTTCTGTTGCTTTTATTTTGAATTTTGTTGTTTACTTTTATTTATCCCATTATGTTTTATGATTATTAAAGACATTTTCACTATAAATTCTCAATAATGATGACGTGTTCCTGTCTAGAAAAACAATGATTCTTATTGCAAAAAATATATTATTAATAAACTCATCACACTGCTTAGAAATATTTAAAATAATCTTTAAATAAATCTATATTTTATCTATCCACAGACACATAATAACACAACCCAAACAAATGCAAAAAATTAATACAAAATATAATGATTCTTTTAATTTGGGAGTGTTCTTGACGGGTTTCTCATCTTAACACTGAACGCTGCGTGAAGAAGATAAGAGCCCTCTGTAGTGCACACTACAGTCATCACGCTTGACTCACATCTTCTGTGTTGCTTCGGGGAGACTCTGTGAAAGTGTGTTACGTAAGAGCTGAATACACACTCACTGACGCAGAATCACATGCATGCCTCCAAAACACTCACCATGATTTCATCCTGATGCACCGGAGCAAAACAGGAAGAGAGGGAAAGAGAAGACGTCAGTACACAGAACACGACTGATGCTGTGAAAGATCTGAGACACGGACACCAGCCACTGATCAGAAGAAGTCATACGTTTGTTATGAGAGGACAACTATCTGAAAACCAGGAATCTGCGGGTGAAAAAGAAACTAAATATCGAGAAAATCCCCTTCAAAGATGTACAGATCAAGCAATGCATGTTACTAATCAAAAGTGAAGTTGTAATACACCTTCATGAGACAAACGGGGTTGCCAGGGCAGAATTTGTCTACTTCTAAACTGTGCCATGGGTTTATTTTATCCAGAAGAGCCTGTGCTAGACGATGGGTTCAGTGAGGCGCTGGGAAGAAGACTTTGAGTGAATAAATCTCGATTATAACTACATATGCGTGATTGATAACAGGACGTTTTCTATAACAGGGCAATTCTGATGGGGTTCGTTTTGTTTGGCAGACCTGGCAACCCTGACATTAGCGTAGAGTTCAATAAAAAAAAGTCAAGGACGCTATGAAAAACGGTTACAGATGAAACTAAAAATCCGATGCCTGTCTACAATTCAATGCATTTCAATCGAAACACTAAACCTAGGTGTTGATGTTAGATATTAATATGAAAGCGCATATTTGTTAGAAGCATCTAAGCATCGCACGCATTTAATTCTATTCTGCACGTCTGCTGGGGCTCGCGTCTCCAAAACCTCCACAGCGCATCTTCAGATCAACACAATGACTACGATCCGCTCGTGTAGCTTGAACAGAAGAGGACTGTACACACACACACACACACACACACACACACACACACACACACACACGCATGCTGTCCCTCGCTGCCCTTAACAACTGATTCGAGTGAAGCAGAGGTGCACAGAAACATCATACTCTTCTCTAACACCATCATCAGCATTCACAACACGTCCAGAACGCCGTGGATATCATAAACACTCGGGCTGGGCCAAATAAACATCGGTCGATGTGGATAATTATCACGACAAACGTTTGAGGTAAGATTTATGCTCCGAGGAGAACGGCGTTAAAACATTCAACATTATTTTAACAGGAAATGCATTTCTTGGTTTCTGCATTTTCTAACGAGCTACAAACAGGTTCAGGTGTGGCCTGGTAATATTAATATTAATAATGCACATTTAATAAAAGCGGCAGTTTGAATGCGTTTGTTTTGTCCAATATCAAAATCGGTATTGTCTGTAAGAATAGCTGCAACCTTATTTTTACATTGTGAATTTTAATTATTGAAATATTATTGTTGTTGTTTTATTAATCATTGGTCTTCCATATTGGAATAAATTTCAATCATGACTACCACAAACATAACGCCTTTCAAAATATAGCTAGTAAGCATTTTATGAAAATGCATGCAGCATAAATACACGCATGCTATATCTTAATACTAAAAGCAGTATACTGTACTTATACTTCATTACTCCCTTAATGCATTTAAATCATGTCTACATTAGTAATATTATAGTTATTGTTACTACGGTAAACGACTGAAAGTCTGAGCTTTTGGTGCATCAACATTATCGAACATTTGTTTAACTCTTCCTATCATTTGGAAATTATAATTATGATTAATGATTCATCGCCCAGCCCTACCGGTGATCCTGAGCCACAGTATCAAACGTCTTAACTAGCTTAACCAGCTAGGCTTCCTTTGTCAAGCAGCACTAACCAGCAGAAACCAGTCTGGACCGGTAGCTAAAGCCATCACTAAGAATCTAAATGCTGATGATGGAGCCGGGAACGTTCCCGTAACGTCTGATCTAAGTTCGGTTCTAGCTCGTACTGAAAGAAGCGTGAGAACAAACCTGGCCCTGGATCAGTTGATAAGGGCATGAAGATAAAGAATAAGAAACAGAGATGAAGAACAGAGAAAAGCAGACGCTGGACACACATCAGATGAGCATGATTAACGTTCAACACGTGACACCACAGAGAAATTAATATCTATGTCTTTAAAGGATGTAGTTGAAGGCCATTCACCTGATTGCCGGCCGCCTTCTTCTTGTTCATCTGACTGCTCCTCTGCTGGGCACTGAACAGCACAGACATCGGTCAGATACAAGCTACACAACACATACAGCGGCCCAAGGATTTCTTTCAACATCAATCATAAATAATACAAAATATATTTACTCCTATATTATTAGTTTCATTAATATTACCATTGAAATGCTAGCACTAACAGTAATAATAATATGTACGCAACATTGCTATTTTCTATTATTACATGTATTATTTATGAATAATATTAATGTAATTTATTATTATATAATATATAATATTATTTATTTATTAATATTAATATATTAATATAATATAAATTATTATTTCTTATAATTATTAACTATTTTATATAATTTATTTATTATTAACATTAACAGTTTAATGTTACTGATGATCCTAATAATAATAATAATAATAATAATAATTATTATTATTATTATTATTAATTTATGTGAATTTCTCTGAAAATTAAACAGCACTAGTACTATTTTAATTATAGTTTTTTTATTATTATTCATTTTATGGTCAATTTATGGTCATTTTGATCTCTTTTTATGATTAGGGTTAAATAATTGGGTTAAAGGTGGAAGAAACGTAACTCACTTGGCAAACCCGATGAAGTCTTCATGGTTGGTGTTCATATACGCCAGCTCGATGTCGATCAGCAGCAGCACCTGATGAAAGGATCCAATAAACAGATTTTTAAAGCACATTTTTTAACATAATAATGCATTTTATTCCATGGTGCGCTTCAAAACACTCACAAAAATCACTCAATGAAACACATATTATATAAAAGCCTGTATAGCAGACAGGTAAAGTCGGGGGTCATCCACACAGCAGTGAAATAAACACCAGGTTTCCTCAAAATATAACCAAGAGGGAGTATATAAATAATGAAAGGAAGCGGGCCCGAAACAGAACCCTGGGGAACACCTAGATCTCTTTTTAACTGAACGAGCCGAGTGCGTCCAGAAAGATACGACCTAAACCAAGTCAAGTAATCTCAATCAATACACTTTTCCACTTTCCAAATTAGACTGAAATGAAAGGGTTAGTTCACCCAAAAATGTGATTCACTTCAAAGCCGTCCCAGGTGCATGTGAAATATCAAAATCCCCTCCTAGCCTTTCAATGGGGACATGTTTGCAGTATACACTTTAGAGGACTTGAAATAAATAAAATGTCGTAATAAAATGTCCCTCACATGCCGCATAAAGGCAAATGCATGCATATTGGAAAGATAAATATCCATATTTCAAATGTAATAAACACTTTTGCTGATTGAGGAAGCAGTCTGGGCAGATCAGAAGCACAAGCCAAAAATCAGTAAATGCAAATGTCGGAGAATTTCGATATAAGGCAAGAGAAGAGCGGTGCCTTCGCTAAAAGTAGGGAAACTTTGCTTTATTTGCTCGTACAAGTCCCAGAGACTCTCGCGATGCATACTTCCTACGATATCCACCGCGACTGCTTCCGGTTAGCAGACGTGAGGGAAAAGTGTTTCTTACGTTTGAAATACGGATATAATCGCATGCATTCTGGCCTTTAATCATCCCCGGAGACGCTTCATTGCACACACTTTATTTAACATGTTTTGGACTGTTCGAGAGATAAGACCATTTTTAATATCACTCGTCTGAAAGAAGGGAGTAATTTCTACTGTTGGGGCGAACGAACCTTTTAAAAGGATCAGCCCCCGAAGCACGGAAGTAATAATAGCAGATTTGAGAGACTGTATTAAGAGATTAAGGCTCACCTGGTTTTTAGTGCGACTCTCGCGGTCTCGGATGTGCTGCGTGACGATCCTCTCCATCTCTTCTCTCAGCATGGGATACTGGGCCAGCTGCGACACAATCACAACCTCTGTGACGCTAACACCATACAAACACCACAGCAGCGCTCACAACAGAGGAATAAAGTCTGCATGCATCGACATTAAACATGATCTTACGTTAGATGTGTATGCATGTGATGTTAATAAACTCAATCGTGTTCGTATGCATCAACATACAGTATGCCACGACTCTAAATTTCAATGCATCCCTCTCATCTTCGAACTGTCCTGTAATTCAGCTGGGTTTTGTTTTTTGTTCTTTAACTCTTTCAGGATTCTCACTATTAACTAACCATTAACTATGACTTTTACCTCAATATACTCCTAATTAACACTTATTGATAGAGTAGTTGTTTAAGAAGTGGCTAGCATTAAGGAGTTAATTCTTGCTGAGTAATACATTAATAGGAGTTCATTTGCAAAAAGCGATTTTTAACAATTCTCATAAATTGCGCTTTCCACTTAATCTCGATCAAACGGCATTTGTTTTGGTTTTTTGACTTGGTTAGAAAACAACTAAAATGATAGCATAATAAATAATAACATTTTTTAAATAAAAAAGCAGAGCTATCTGTTCTTGCACATAAACTCTTCATTCTTTTTAAGTAATAATAAACTATATAACAGTAGCATTTATTTGAAGTGTTACCGATATTCTTATTAACTCACCAAAGTATTAAAAAGCATGCATTGGTTTGGCTTTTGATGTTAAAACCACTGTTTTGTTTTATATTAATTACATAACTGTAATTAAATTACAGAAAAAATAAGAGTAATTTCTTACTACACTTTTTTAAGGCTAATGTAATTAAATTAGAGTAACTAATTACTGAGTAACTAGTTACAGCCAACACTGCGAGGCATGACGCTGATGCACTGGAATTTGTGGTCAGTGTAGAATCACACACACACACACACACACACACACACACACACACACACACACCAGCAGAGAGTGCAGTGGTCAGGGGTCAGGGGTCAGCAGTACAGAGATGGCTAACAAACATGCTCTGAGATGAAGGTTACTGAGAACAGAAGCGAGTCCTTGTGTGGATTCACACGGACACCTTCACGTCATAAAACCACACGACAGCAGAAGACATCACTGACGCTTCATCTGCCGCTATTTTGTCCGACGTAAAGGACATTTACTTGCCCTTGTGTCGTCCCAAATGCTCATTTTTTCCAACATGAAAGGAGCACTTCTGAGAAATCTTCATGCGGCTCTTCTTTCATTCCCGTCAAGCTCCAAAAACGACATAAAACCGACTGAATCATTGCGTATCGCGCCTTCGTGCATGCGTGCGTGCGGTTAACGAATGCGTCTGAATAAGCTAAAAATCTCGACTTAATTTTAGGTCTCGCTGGATTAATATTGGCCGCCGTTTTGCATGTGTGATGCTTTCATGCGGGTTTGGGGTCTATTCTGGAGCTTGAAGATTCCTCAGAAAATCTCCTTCTGTGCTCGAAGGAAAAAACAACGCCGCACGAGTTTGGAAGCCCAAAGTGAGAGAATAATGGCTTGTTTTGGGTGAGCTTTCTAGGCACAAAACGTTCGGTCCAAATCCACATAAGGCCAAATAACGAAGTTGATGGAATGATAAAAGAGGAGAGAAAGAGGGAACGAGAGAGAAACAGAGGTGTTCTGGTGTGACGGTTAGTCTGCTGGTGTAAGAAGATCTTCCAGCATCAGTTATTCCATGGATGTCAAACAAAAGAGACGAGCCACGATGATGTTATTCTCACGCTAGAACTAAAACACACACACATCCGACAGAAAACACACGGACAGAAAACGCAAAAAACAGGGCCAGACCGGGGAGCATGCGTTGTTAACACAAATTCAAACGGGGGGTTTTAGATGAAGTCTCTACGCTTCTGTAAAAAAGGACACACAAGTACTTAGTAAATTAAACGGACACAGACAAAATAAACCAGGATGAAAACTGAGCGGTAAGGATAGACCGATAGTTGCTGGACTGACAAGATTTATTCTACATTCACGCGAGGATCCCTAAACAGACGTCACTGTAGATCCCTAGGAGTTCAGCGTTGCCTGATCTTCAGCAGTGTGTAGAAAACCTCCGAACACTGACAACCAACGGAAGAACGTACTGTCGGAAAGCAAACAATGAGGGAAAAGGGGCTTCTTTTATACAAAAATAAAAGACCTGGGCTATCTTGAGACCTGGGCTATCAAAACCCGAGAGTACAGACAGCGTCCTGAAGAGCTGATCTAATAGATTTAGTGTTGCGTGTGTTAACTACAAATTACAACCATTACATTTTCATATCAAGAAAAACAACAAAAAAACAAAATTATGCCTTGACTGTGCTTCGGTTATGCCTTAAATTTTAAGCTGAAGGACTAAACTTAATAAAAAGTCAAATAAAAAATGCATTAAAGCTTAATAAAAGAAATATTTAAGCGTGCAGTAAATAACAAAATGACTAAATCTGAGCATCAAATACAGATAAATGTAAAGTAAATAGCAGCTAAAATATTAAATAAATATATAAATTTGCATGCATAAAATGAATGTATATATATGTTTATATATTAAATATATTTATTAATTAAATAAATTATATAAATGTTTATATATTAAATATGTGTGTGTCTTTATATATACATAAATAAACACAAAATATATAAACAAATACTTAAATGTTTGATGTGATTAATTGTTGTCCAAAATATATAAATAAATATATATATATATATATATATATATATATATATATATATATATATATATATATATATACAGTATATACTAACAAACGAACCAAATACGGACATACTCTGAAACGTGAAACTTAAACGCGAACATCTGACAAACACTCCGTCACATCCGTCTCCAGCTGATCACAACGTCTAGACCTCCCAGAAAACCAGCCTCAGAGCAATCCCACAATGCACTGCACCACGCAAGCAGAACACACGAAACTGGCCACGCCTCCATAAAGAGCTCCGCAGAGTAAACTATATGAGCGCCCCGGGAGATGACGCAGAGTCCAGTTATCGGTCTATCCGTACGTCACAGAGAGACGAGGACAAACGCAGCTTCGTTCCGCTTTACCTTCTCACTACATTTGCGAATGGTGGAGGTGAGCTCGCTCACGACCATATCTATACATTTCAGGCACGGCCCGTTTAGCTTTTGGATCTGCTTTTTCACTATGGCCTCGAAGGCCAGGTCGGGGGTGAACAGGCCCGTCCTGCAGAGGAAGTCATGGAGGAAGAGGAAGAGGAAGAGGAAGAGAGAGGATCCGTACGGACAGTGGAAGAATGACAGACAGACAGACAGACAGACAGACAGCACAGAGGAAAGAGAAGGCAAGTGAGACATCTGGTTTCTCCTCAAGCCATTCGGCAGAAGCTTCCGGAACACAGAAGAGCCGGCTGAAGGCCGTCCCGGAGCGTCCCGAGCATCACAGGAGCTCAGACCGCCTTCAGACGCGTCTCTGCCTTCCTACAAGCTTCCGCCTCTAAAACACGGAGAGTTCAGGACGCCGAGGACCGCCGGAAGAACACCGCCGTCTTCGGGAGAAACATTACGCCTGGCTTTGGGACGCTGCTGTGGAGGTATGCTGGAAAAATGAAAGAAGTACTGTGAAGAAGCGCTGAGCGTGCGTCTGTGTTTATAGATGCGTGCACCAGACAGGAAGACAGTCTTCTTACGATAAAAACTAAATAAATGGACGTTCGCGGGACTGATGTAAACTTCACCAAATATCACAAACTAAAACATTTTTTTTTAAAATCACACACTGAATTAAATGTGAATTCGAAAGTATTTTTTTGTAAACTTTAACCTTTTTTTTTACTGTGTGCATTTGGGTTTTATGCTACGTTTTATCTTTACGTTAAGCGCTAAGTGAAGGTTTATTACCGTTTTAAAAGAAACAGTACAAAATACATAAATGGCTAAAACTAAACAACTAACCTATAAAAATAAACGTGTAAGAGAAATGTCTTAAAAAAAGCGTTTCTACTTTAAATGTCGCATTTAATTCAGCGTGCTACTTTTTGTTTTTTTTGTCTGGAATTTGAGCGTCAAGCTAAAACAGCGATTGCTTTTTATTTGACGGTAAAGGAGCGTTTCCCAGCATGACCCAGCCTGGAGCAAAACCGTCCGAATGGAGCAGAAACCCCCCTCGGATCCCAAGCCCCGGCGTCCCGGCTCTCTCCCAACAGAAGCTAATGCTGCCATTCCTCCCAGAATCCCTCAGTCCGAAGCGGCAGGCACACAAACACACACAGAGCCCCGTCAGACCAGGCTCACACGCCTTTACCTTCTTGGTACACTGTCTAACGGTATTGACTAGCTCAGAAATGACCATGTCCACACATTTCTGGCACGGCTCTTTAATCTTCCCAATCTGCCTTTTCACAATGGTCTCAAAGGCCATGTCCGGCGTGAAGAGCCCGGTTCTGCCCGCCGGAGAGGAAGAAGAAGAGTGTTAATCCAAAACAAACACAAGACGGGAAGAAAGTAGAAGTGAGCTAACGTCTCCGAGCGTCCTGCCGAGGCGGCGCTCAACCCTTCGTGGGTTTAAACCCAACATTTCCTATCACCGAAGCTCAGCTTACGACTAAACTAGAGAGAAAGACGGAGAGGGTCGCGTTATTGGTTTAAATTTAAATACGGCTCTCGTTTAAACATATCTAATTAAGTCCAGGTTCTGAAATATCAAAACAACCGGCGAGAGTTAAGTCAGCAGAAACTGAAAAATCTTAATTTTTTATTTTTTTTTTTTAATTAATGCATTTTGTTTTGATGCAAGCTACTAATTAACACTGCTAAATGCTTTCTATTTCTTTCTTTAGCTAATTAACCTTATCAGAATTAATTAGGACTTAAGTATTTTTTTGCATTAAAACAAAATTCATTAAATAAAAAAAATATAATAAGTGCAATGAAATTCTTAATTAATAAATTCTTACAGAAGCAGGTATCACTCAAAATAATGCTAGTAAATTTCATTTAACCATAATTAATAGTAATAAACACTCAATTAACACGTGAAAGTGATTTTTCACATTTGTTTCACGACAATAATATTTCATCGTTTCTACTTCAGAAATTCAAGTTACTAGTTCTTTCTATTTTTTGTGAAAATTTACTAGAAAATTCTGAGTGCAATCTATGTGTTTTTATGGTGGCTGTCAAAAAAAAATAATCATAAAAGACATGATCTGTTGGATCATAAATAAGCCACATGTGACCCTGGAGCCCAAAAGCAGTCATAAGGGTGGAAATAGAAGAAAACCTTTACGCTGATGTCTGGTTTCTGATCTGTCTGAGATACAACTATTAGAAAATCTAAATATTGAGAAAATCTGCTTTAAAGTTGTTCAAATGAAAATCTTAGCAATGAATATTACTGATCAAAAATAAGTTTTGATATATCGATATATATATTAGCACTAAATATCCTTGCTAATGATTTTTGAGCCGCTCAGCGCTGTAGTTGTTGACGACTGCTTCTGTGCTCCGGAGACAGATCCGGCAGAGAGCGTGACGACCGGAGCCTCGTGTTAGTCTCTGGAGCCCAAACATCAGCGAGACTCCTGCGGGGTTAGTGAGGAGAACACTGAAGGACGGACGTGCCTGATGCCGTGGATGTTCTTGATGGCGTAGCTGATCTCCTTGCGCAGCTCCTTCTCGTCAAACTCCATCTGAAAACACAGAGATAAGAACTAAATCAACCAGAACTCTACAACCTCGTTCTCACCCAAAACTCCAGCCTTCGCAGTTTAATCTGTTTCTGTATTTCATCCCGTCTCTGTTGTTATGTGGGAAAAGTTATTTTATACTACATTAATCCTACAATATTATAATAGTTGTAATATATAAAAATATGACGGTATTATAGAAGTTATAAGAATAATTATGACTTTAAAAAAATATTTCTACATATACAGACGTGGACAAAATTGTTGGTACCCTTTGGTCAATGAAAGAAAAAGTCACAATGGTCACAGAAATAACTGTTATCTGACAAAAGTAATAATAAATAAAAATTCTATAAATGTTAACCAATGAAAGTCAGACATTGTTTTTCAACCATGCTTCAACAGAATTATTTAAAAAATAAACTCACGAAACAGGCATGGACAAAAATGATGGTACCCCTAGAAAACACTGAAAATAATGTGACCAAAGGGACATGTTAATTCAAGGTGTGTCCACTAATTAGCATCACAGGTGTCTACAACCTTGTAATCAGCCATTGGGCCTATATATATGGCTCCAGGTAATCACTGTGTTGTTTGGTGATATGGTGTGTACCACACTTGACATGGACCAGAGGAAGCAAAGGAAAGAGTTGTCTCAAGAGATCAGAAAGAAAATTATAGACAAGCATGTTAAAGGTAAAGGCTATAAGACCATCTCCAAGCAACTAGATGTTCCTGTGACTACAGTTGCACATATTATTCAGAAGTTTAAGATCCATGGGACTGTAGCCAACCTCCTGGACGTGGCCGCAGGAGGAAAATTGATGACAAATCTAAGAGACGGATAATCCGAATGGTAACAAAAAGAGCCTAGAAAGACTTCTAAAGAGATTCAAGGTGAACTTCATGCTCAAGGAACATCAGTGTCAGATCGCACCATCCGTCGTTGTTTGAGCCAAAGTGGACTACATGGGAGACGACCAAGGAGGACACCATTGTTGAAAACGAATCATAAAAAGCAAGACTGGAATATGCCAAACTACATGTTGACAAGCCACAAAGCTTCTGGGAGAATGTCCTGTGGACAGATGAGACAAAAATCGAAGTTTTTGCCAAGGCACATCAGCTGTATGTTCACAGACGAAAAAATGAAGCATATCAAGAAAAGAACACTGTCCCTACTGTGAAACATGGAGGAGGCTCTGTTATGTTCTGGGGCTGCTTTGCTGCGTCTGGCACAGGGTGTCTTGAATCTGTGCAGGGTACAATGAAATCTCAAGACTATCAAGGAATTCTAGAGAGAAATGTACTAGCCAGTGTCAGAAAGCTTGGTCTCAGTCGCAGGTCATGGGTCTTGCAACAGGACAATGACCCAAAACACACCGCTAAAAACACCCAAGAATGGCTAAGAGGAAAAAATTGGACTATTGTAAAGTGGCCTTCTATGAGCCCTGACCTCAATCCTATTGAGCATCTTTGGAAGGAGCTGAAACATAGTCTGGAAAAGGCACCCTTCAAAACGGACACAACTGGAGCAGTTTGCTCATGAGGAGTGGGCCAAAATACCTGCTGAGAGGTGCAGAAGTCTCATTGACAGTTACAGGAAGCGTTTGATTGCAGTGATTGCCTCAAAAGGTTGCGCAACAAAATATTAAGTTAGGTACCATCATTTTTGTCCAGGTCTGTTTCATGAGTTTATTTTTTTAATAATTCTGTTGAAGCATGGTTGACAAACAATGTCTGACTTTCATTGGTTAACATTTATAGAATTTTATTTATTATTACTTTTGTCAGATTAAAGTTATTTCTGTGACCATTGTGAGTTTTTCTTTCATTGACCAAAGGGTACCAACAATTTTATCCACGTCTGTATATATACATATATATATTCCTACTTTATATATATCTATATATAAAATATTTCTACTTTTATATATATATATATATATATATATATATATATATATATATATATATATATATATATAAATATTTATTACTATATATATATATATATATATATATATATATATATATATATATATATATAATAAAATAATTGGTATTTTGCCATATATCTAAAATATTTCTACTTTATATATATATATATATATATATATATATATATATATATATATATATATATATATATATATATATATATATAACACAGAATAGTATAATAAAATAATTGGTATTTTGGCACAACAGTGAGGGAATTATTTTATTTTCATGTTCTTTCCTGTAATGAAAATAATGGCATACTGCATATTTATTGTTTCGATTTTGAAAGTGTTTGCATGCTGAAAACATGACAGCATAATATTACACAAACTCCAGGAACGAGCGGGAACTCGGGGCTGAATGCAGTGATATTAACAAGCTGCAGGAAGCTCAAACAGATCTGAGGATCAACTACTTCCTGTTGGCTGCTGCAGACAGTGTTTTATTGTGTGTGTGTGACTTCCAGGCCACAGGAAGCGGAGTGTTTTCCTCATAAAGGCCGCGCCGAGGCCCGAGGGACACAGTCCCGTGACTCATGTGTTTCTGCTGCTGAACGATACAGAGACTCACAGACATCTAAAGACAAACAATAGGAAGAATTGAGCCGTTTCATGTCTCTTCTGCTCGCCAAAGATGCATTTATTTGATCAAAAATAGAGGAAAGTTATTGCAATGCAAAACGCCTGTTTTCTACGCAAATATGCGTGTAATTTATTTCTGTGAGCTTCAGCATCTTTACTCCAGTCTTCAGTCACATGATCTTAAGATTATTTTTGTGGACATTTTTGTGGAAACTGCGTTTAAATGCATTTAAATGTTCGGCATTCACAGACGAACAGACAGTTCAAAACAATAGCATTTATTAGAAATAAAAATACTTTCTGACAGCCACACAGATGTTTGGTTGTGACCAAAACACAGCGTTAATTCAACGTCTAACGTAAATGTTCAGCTGACGTTGATATTTGCTTGTTTTAAGGTTGCGTAACGAAATCCAACGTCAAGTCAAGTTCAGAATGGCGTCAAATACCGATGTGTTAACCCCATTTTCATTCTCAACCGAAATGCAACGTCTGTCCAACGTCTCTCTGATGTTATACAGACATATAATGCTAATTTCATCTTTTTTCGACACTGATAATGTTTCTAAATGTTGCTTCAGCAGCAAAGCAGCATATTAGAACGATTTCTGAAGGATCGTGTGACACTGAAGACTGAAACTGCACAGAAATAAATTGCAGTTCAACAGATATTCACAGAGAAAACAGCTGTTCTGAACTGTAATAATATTTCACTATTTTTACTGCATTTCCGCTCATGTTCCGTCAGGGCCGGTGTAAACGCAAAGCCTCTTCACGTGTTTTTGATGCGAGTACCTTCACCAGCTCGAAGGGGAAGCGCTCGTGGAAGATGCGGTTGATTCTGGCTCCTCCAGACAGCTCATAGGTGTCTATCTGATCTCCAGAGCCCTCGATGCGCTTCTCGAAGTCCACCGAGAACTGCTGCACCATCCTGAAACACACAGCATGGACACACAGCTTTCATCATCCGCGTCTCCGTCGGTCATTCAGAGGAGGATGCATGCGACGGACTGACTGCAGCAGCGCCTTGGTCTTCCGGGACGGATCGTCGGGACGGAAGTTCTTGTATTCCTCCACCTCCTTCTCGATGGACAGCAGCTGGCTCTGAAGTTTAGCACGGAGCCCGGGGAGCGTGTCACGGATGTGATTGGTCAGTTGCTGCCGGACAGAGAAGAGAAAACCGAGGGAAGACAATCAGATTCGCTCCAACAGCAGTCATCGTAAACCTCACTTTTATACAGAGCTGTTAAACGTTCCTTCTCACAAACAATACGTAAAGTGTACACAAAAAGTACTTTTGATGGCGTGGCACTTCCTAAAACACACACTTTTTAAGATGCATGTGTATATTCGGCTGACCTCGTCCGTGCGAAGTTCTGTTCTGATATTTTTACGTTTTTGGTAGCAATTAATAACCACTCAAATCAATGCATATGCAGTGTTTTAAGACAAAGGTCTTCGTTTTGATTTTCAGTTTGGTTTGAGATAAAGCCACCTTTTTTTAAAAAGGAAAATGCATAAAAGTGTGCCATTGGAGACAATCGCCATGTTTGAAATGAAACCAGAATGAAACCATCGTATTTAAAAACGTGATATTAATCACATCAAGCGTACTCTATAAAAAACATACTAAGCACATGTGGGTCAATCTATAATTTAGGGTAGATTACATGTGACGCCGATAATAAATATAGTTTTAAGATTCTCCAAGTGCAATGTAACATCTAAATAAAAAGTCTAAATCTAATTTTTTTACTTAGAAAATAGAAGTGGATCCAAAAAAACAATAAATAAGCTTGCATTTTGCATCGTGTTGCATTTTAATATCAAATCTATTTTAAATGTAGCGGGGTCAAGTTATGAAACGCAATTAAGGCATATGTTTTGATTGTTTTCAAGCGATAAATAAATGTTTTCTACTACGGTGATTTACAGTGCCTTGCAAAAGTATTCATACCCCTTAGTTTTTGTCAATCTACACCCCATACACCATAACTATGCAGCAAAAAACATTTTTTTTAAAAATAAGTACATTGCATAAGTATTTTAAAGCAGTTTAACATAAGGCACAAGGGGTATGAATACTTTTGCAAGGCACTATTTTTCCAGTAATATACAAAGCTTTAGATGCTCTGTAGCATGCATTGAAACTCTATCAAACGCTTTATTTCTCCTTATATTAAAAGAGCGTGTGTCCACTTGTATGCAGCCTAATTAATATTCACGAGTCTGCCGTTTCCTGGCCCCGCCCCCCGGAGCGCTGTGGTGGAGCTCCTGAAACTCAGCTGTTCTCCTCGATCTCTCTCACCTGGTTGAGGGTTTTCTGCAGGAACGGCGTTCCCATGCGGTCAGCCAGGTGTCTGTAGCTGGGATGAGACAGAAAAAACTTCCTCTCGGCCGCCATCGCTGCGTTAATGTCCTTCTTCCCGTCGATGTCTTTCTGACTGCGGTTCACCACACCGATGTAGCCTGCAGCCGGATTCAGTGAGACACCCAGAACATAATCTGAGAAACTCATTCGTGAACATCTATAATGTCTGAAACGATCTAAAAGCAGCCTATTTCAACTGCTATATTAACGTGACTGATTACATTTGACTACACTTCAAAAAAACGTTTTAACCTTTCAACTGTCAATCATTTTCCATCTTTATCTCTTCAAATAAGACGATGATAATTGCATTTTAAAGCACGGCCTCCACAGAATCAGACTTGCTTTGGGTCAAATACTGATTTCAACAAAACAAAACCATCTAACCATGCCTCGCCAAAAAAAGATAATCCAAAAGTAGCTGACGTCCAAACGAAGCAGTTAATATCACTAGTCAAAAATGATGTATGTATGCTGGTAGGTTTGCTAAATAGCTTCATGGAAGATGATCTTCACGTGATATGCTAATGATATTTGGCACAAAAAAAGAAAGACGCGGTGTATTGTTGTGTGTTGTGTTTTCTCTGTCAAGAGTCGAGCGTGTTTGTGGTTCTCTCTTTTACTCGAGCTGAAGAAACATTTGATGGGAAAACCTGAAGTGAGCCGCGAGCGGAAAAGCTCCGCGTCAGCTCCCTGCAGCCCAGGCTTTCCCATAAATATCCTTTACTGCCCAGCACAGACAGAGAGAAACGCCGTTTTTTTCCAGATGTTCCCCGCTCTGATGAAACACAGATGTTACTCCACTAGAGGGAAACAGAGACGATGCTCCTCCAGTCCGACCTGCTTAAAGCTCTGCATACTTTACCAGAGTAAACCAACACAACATAGTAACAGGCTCGAGTACAAAGCACTAGCTCTAGGGGGGGTTTAAATCAAAGCACAGAAATAAATAGTGCAAAAATATTTTACTTATTTATATATTTATTTTTGCATAACCAACCAATCTAATTGAATACATTTGTTTTATTATTTAAATAACTGTACTTATTTTATAGTGCTGTCAAACGACTAATCACATCCTAAATAAACTTGTTTGTTATGTGTTTGTAAAATATATCCTATGATTATATAATATATTATGTAATATAACATATAATATAAAGACGTAAATGTATGCTGATATTTTCAGAATATATACTGTATGTGTGTGTATAAATGTACGCGCTACACGTAAGGGATATTTAACAGCTAGCTGTGCATTAAAGGATTTTAATTTCAGGATGTGGAGGCAACGTTCAAGATAAAAGAATGATGTTTCATTGATGAATGAGGAAAATAAGTGGCTGGTTGTTTAGCGTGAAACAAAAGTGACAGAAACACACGGTGTGTGTGAAGTGTGCGAGGTGTGTGTGTGAAGTGTGTGTGTGAGGTGTGTGTGAGGTGTGTGTGTGAAGTGTGTGTTAGTGTGTGAGGTGTGTGTGAGGTGTGTGTAAGGTGTGTGTGTGAAGTGTGTGTTAGTGTGTGAGGTGTGTGTGAGGTGTGTGAAGTGTGTGTTAGTGTGTGAGGTGTGTGTGTGAAGTGTGTGTTAGTGTGTGAGGTGTGTGTGTGAGGTGTGTGTGTGAAGTGTGTGTTAGTGTGTGAGGTGTGTGTGAGGTGTGTGTGTGAAGTGTGCGAGGTGTGTGTGTGTGAAGTGTGTGTTAGTGTGTGAGGTGTGTGTGAGGTGTGTGAAGTGTGTGTTAGTGTGTGAGGTGTGTGTGAGGTGTGTGTGAGGTGTGTGTGTGAAGTGTGTGTTAGTGTGTGAGGTGTGTGTGAGGTGTGTGTGTGTGTGAGGTGAAGAACAGGGATCATGTGTTTTTCTGAAGACACTCACCCCTCCTCAGCGGCAGCAGCTTGTTCTCCAGGATATCTCGAGCATCTGTCCCTTCATCCATGAGATCCAGTTTAGTGATCACACCGATCGTCCTCAAACCTGCTCACACACACACACACACACACACACACACACACACTGAATAATCTCGCCTACCAGAGATCAAAATGAGATTTAAAAAAGAGATTTATAATGATGTAATGAAATATTTATAATGATGTAATGTAATATATATACAAAAATTGACAAAAACACTATGTAAATATATTGTGTGAAACATTTTGGCGAATATAATTTTTCCCATTTTTAAAAAACGTGTAATGCATTAAAAAAATATTATAAATATCATACTATACATTCTTTAAAAAATATTTTTCTATGTAGAATTTGTTTTGTTTTGTTTGTCCATTTACACTTGTGTTTAATATAAGACACACAAACATTCTGCATTTGAGCACAACAACACACACACCGACACACACACACACACACACAGACACAGACACAGACACACACACATCTAACAGGAGTTAATATTAAGGTGAACGAGGTTTTGAAGGCAGTGCAGTGGTTCTGTGATCTATGCAGTCTGGAGGATGTGTGTAAGCAGCAGGAAGTGCACACACACACACACACCCTGCGGGTCGACTTCTTTGGCGATCTTCAGGGCGTCAGAGTTGGCGAGGTCAGAGTTGGCGGGAGACACGGCCAGCAGCAGACAGTTGTCTTTGGTCACAAACTGCATCAGCATGTCTTTGATCTGGTGCTCGATGTCCGCCGGCTGATCTCCCACCGGCACTTTAGTCATCCCCGGAAGATCCACCAGAGTCAGGTTCAGCACTGAGCACGCACACACACACACACACACACACACACACACACACACACACACACACACACACACACACACACACAGATCACCTTTCACTACAGGCATACACACGGTAAGAAACAACACTTCATGCAAATCCGCAAATACTTGCTATTTTATCGAAAACTACATACGACTGCATGCAAAATAAAAGTTTTTGTTTACAGAATACACGTGTATCGTGTGTCTAGTCCCTAGTCAACAATAAATAAATATACTTAAAAGTATTTAAAACACATTTATTGCATGGTAAGTATACTACAAATGCATTTTTATATTCATGATGCGCTTAATAAAACGCTTTGTACTTTTAGCAAACTAAAGCGGTAAACTTAAAGCCTGAATCAATGCACTTTATTTGCGCAGAAAGCCAAATTAAAATAATATACTTAGCATACTTAAGTGTACTTAAGGGTAACTATACACTTAAAATGATTTGCACTTAAAGTCTGATATTATGCAAAGACCACACAATCGAACGTGACATTAAAAACATTTTAGACTTAATATTAAGAAAGTATCATGTAAGTATCATGAACAAAACGCCTGAAATAAATTTAGCATTTAATATAATTTTTTTTAATAGGGCTCTGTTCTGAAATGTATATCTTAGATGTTAAGCTATCCATTAAGGTTTTCATGCATCAGCATAAACTTAATAACGTGGTGACAGACATTACTTCGACTCGAATGTATGCTGTCTAAAGAAATCATCCTGACTCAGAAGAACTCAAGGTGTGTGATCTCAGTGTAAAAGCCGGCTGCTGAGTTTTGATCAGACCGTTGGGAGAGTAGACGCGCAGGTTTATGGGTACGGGAGAGATGCCCTTATTCTGTCCCGTGATCCGATCCGTCTCCGCCTCGATCTCCTGACGAACCTCGTCGAAGTCCGTGAACTTCTTCCCCTTGCAGTGGAGGAACTCGGCATATTCTGAGAGAACACCACAAAACACAGCCTTACTGGAAAACCTCTACGCTTTAAACGTGTTTTGACAACGATAATGATAATAATGAATAACTGTTCATTTATGATGCACCTTTTCAGCAGCCATCAGTTAGTACACAGCAAGAAAAAGTACTTCAAAATGAAAAAAAGCAAAATTTTCTGGAACATTATCTGTTATCTATTATCTAAACACAAAATACAACGGGAATAAAAAAAAACAGCATAAAAAAATAAATATGAAACATCTCTCTATATTAAAAATAGACTTTTTTGAGTGTAGTATATACTAAAACATGACTTAAAATGTGTTTATATATATATATATATATATATATATATATATATATATTTTATTTTTTTTTTTTTTTTTTTTTTTTTTTTAATGTAATGTATACAGATACACACATGCATATACATATATTTCAGAAAGTATATATAAATATATATATAAAATTATAATATACATTATATGAATTTAAATATAGGCATGCATATATGATGTGTGTGTATTTAAATATACACATTACACACACATTTGCACGCAATTAATCACGATTAAGCATTTGATAGCACAGCGCTCATTTCACTATGATCACTTAATATTATTTTACCAACAAATCTAAGTGCAG
>NC_056703.1:30664468-30676968 GCF_018831695.1 Puntigrus tetrazona | reverse complement strand
TGTACAGCTATAGAGATGTTATAATGAACGAAATAGAAGTTATGGATTATTCATGAGCTGCGATCGAATATTTTATGCAAATGCATCGTACTGAAGATGAAAAATGACCTCATGACGGTTTAACAAAGCGTTGACCAAACCTTTATACGGCCATAAAACGGACAGTGCCCTTATATATATTTTACTCATGGGTAAAATGATGATGATGATGATGAAGCTGGCGGTATGTGACTGCAGACTGACTGTTTCTATTAAAAGTAAAAAGGATCAACAGCAAGCAGCTTAATCAAGGCCAACAGATTACAAACCCTGAGAGAAACACTCTTCAGACTGTACCCTAAGAAGTGTGCTGACTCCCACAAACACCGTCCTCGTCTCTGCTAAATATATATTCACTGAACGGATTAAAAATACAAATCATGCAATTTATGATTTACAGTTTACGTAACCAGAAAACAATGCCTTGATATCTTTGTGTCTATGTTTTGAGGCTCATAACTGTTCTTCTGTTTTTGCTGAATTTTGACTGAATTAGTTTGCTCCTCTTATGACAACACGCCCCACTTTAGAGGTCAACGACTGTCAAACTATCTTCATTATATATTTATTTTTGTATTTTCTTGGGCATTCAGTCATTAAGTGTGTCATTTATTTTTTTTTTTTAAACGTGGACCGTATCCGTGAAAAGATGTATGCTTGTGTACTTGTTCTGTTGTCACATATTAATGTGTGTTTATAACACAAGAAATATTCTTATTATTATTATTTTTTTATATTTTATATTTATATTTTTATATTTTATATTTATATATTGTTTTTTTAAATATGCCTATATTTATTAAATATAATTTTAACTGTTATTATTATTATTATTATTATTTTTAAATCAATTTATTTAGTTAATGCATCAAGTTAATACTGCCTTCTCAACTAGCGTTTTTTTTAAGCATTTCTTAAAACTTTCTTAGAAATTACAGGCAATGCCAGTCACATATATGTTCAAATACTGCATGAATATGACAACAACGCTCACATCCTACAGGAAGCAAAGATTTGATTATGCTTTATTGTTATTTATAAGATGCTTTATTTAGAGATCACGTCACAAATTGTTCCCGTCTTTATTTAGATGTAATTAGCAGTTTTCCGGGATTCGCGAGACATTCCAGATTTTTCTGTGTTCTGGATAATTACAGTCAGATTGAGTCGAGCTCTAAACACAGCACGGGGCTTTTGTCATAATAGAGTAGAAGACAGATTTAAATAAAAGACAGCGAGCACAGATTGTTCTTCCTCTAACCATCTGCAAGACGTCTGAACCCGGTCCAGAAAATGAGTTAAAAATCATTGAATTATTATCAAACTAGATTATTTAGTCTTTTTGTTTACACTGACGCTTATGGAATTAATATCTTCATTTATGAACGCTGACGCACTGGTGTTAATAGAACTGTTTAGTAATGTATGTATTAGAGGACGTGAAATCAGTCGTAGTCAGCTAATCCTGCGGTGTGTGTCTCAGCAGCAGTAATGCTGAATCATGCAGCGTACGGCTGAGAGAAGAACGATCCACCGTCAGAGGAGATCCAGAACACAGCGCTGGCGTGAAGGGCTTGCTCTGGATGTGTACGAAGGTGTTCTGGGTTGCCAGGTGTTCCTCTGAAGATACTACAAAGATGTTCCGGTTGCTAGATGTTCACAATGATGTTTTAGGGTGCTTGGGTATTTCTAGATGTTTATGAAGATGTTTTGGTTTGTGGAGGTGTTTCTAGATGCTCTGAAGATGTTCTGGGTTCCAAAGGTGCGTATATATATATATATATATATATATATATATATATATATATATATATATATATATATATATATATATAAAGAAGTTCTGCATCGCTGGAGTTTTTCTAGATATTTACAAAGATATTTTAGGTTGCTTGAATATTTCTGGATGTTCTAAAGATTGCCGGAGTGTTTCTAGATGTTTGAGCGTATTTCTAGATCATTTCTAGATGCTTACGAAGGTGTTCTGGGTTGATGGAGTGTTTCTAGATGTTTACGAAGATGTTTTGGTTTGTGGAGGTGTTTCTAGATGCTCTGAAGTTGTTCTGGGTTCCAAAAGTGCGTCTATGTATACAGTATATATACAATTTATATACAATAGATATTTACAAAGATGTTTTAGGGTGCTTGAATATTTCTGGATGTTCTAAAGATGTTCTATGTATACAGTTTATAGATGTTTGACAATTTATAGATTACTTCTAGATATTTACGACGATGTTCTGGTTTGTGGAGGTGTTTCTAGATGTTCTGGGTTCCAAAGGTGCGTCTAGATGTTCTGGTTTCTAGATATTTACAGAGATTCTTACGAAGATGGTTTTTTTCTCTGGAGGTTGCTGGAGTGTTTCTAGATATTTTAGGGTATTTCTAGATTACTTCTAGATGTTTTTCTAGATGACGAAAAATGTTTTGGTTTGTGGAGGTGTTTCTAGATGCTCTGGGTTCCAAAGGTGTGTCTATATATATATATATATATATATATATATATATATATATATATATATATATATATATATAAAAGTTCTTCATCACTGGAGTTTTTCTAGATATCTACAAAGGTGTTTAATTTTTTTTCTGGAGGTTGCTAGAGTGTTTCTAGATATTTAAGGGTATTTCTAGATTATTTCTAGATGTTTACGAAGGCGTTCTGGGCTGCTGGATTGTTTTGAGATGTTTACGAAGATGTTTTGGTTTGTGGAGGTGTTTCTAGATGTTCTAAATTCCAAAGGTGCGCCTAGATGTTCTGGTTGCCGGAGTGTTTTTAGATATTTGAGGGCATTTCTAGATTATGTCTAGATGTTTAGAAGGTGTTCTGGTTTGTGGAGCTGCGTCTAGATGTTCCGGTTGCTGGAGTGCTTCTAGATATTTACAGAGATTCTTACGAAGATGTTTTATTCTTTCTCTGGAGCGTTTCTGGGTGTTTACGAGGACGTTGACCAGGTTTCTGATGCGTCTGATCACTAATTACACACACTTTGAGGACCTCCTCCCTCCCGAACGCTGCACTCACACACAAATGAAAGCACGACAGGTTTATCGAAGTAGTCTTGACGAAAGCAGTCTGTGTTTTATGGTTTAGTGCTGTGTTCTGCTGGTGCACAGAGCGTGATGGACAGATCTGTGTGGTTTCATCAGAAGCTCAGCGCTAGTAAACAACATCCCAGCAGCATCCATGTTTCCTCAGAACCGGAGCTTACAGCGTTTACCACGGTTTTCACCTCGATGACCTTGTGCATTATTATTATCATCAGTACCGTTATTAAAGCACACACTAATGGTGATGATGCACTAATGCATGATGAAGAACGAGGAGGATTATGTAAGAAGGTTGTGTTGTTGTTGTGAGCACGGCTGGCCATCTTCATCATCCTCCATCACGCCTCAATAACATTTAAAGGTTATTGTCAGGATCCTCGCGATGACCTTTACGTATCATTGAGGCGTGATGGGGGTTGCGCCTGAGCCGGAGTATAAGATTAATGCCGCGCGCGTTATGAACACGGTGCGTTCGTTATTATCGCGTGCGTTTTAATAAAGGAAGGACTCACTTCCCCACGAAGTTCTCGAGCACGGAGCTCTTCCCGGCGCTCTGTCCGCCCACCACCGCGATCTGCGGCAGGTCCAGGTTCGCGTTCTGTCCGATGGCGGAGAACGCATCCTGCATTCGGTTGACCAGCGGGATCAGGTCCTCCATCCCCCGGTTCCCCATCGCGACTGACCGGCACTGCTCGAGCTTCACCGGAGAAACTGCGATTCCTAACCTCGGTCGACTGCTTTATTTCTGCATTGATTATTCCGGAGCTCTCTCTCTCTCTCTCTGTCTCTATCTCTCTTTCCGTCGTTCTCTCTCTCTCTCTCTCTCTCTCTCTCTCTCTCTCTCTCTCTCTCTCTCTCTCTCTCTCTCTCTCTCTCTCTCTCTCTCTCTCTCTCTCTCTCTCTCTCTCTCTCTCTCTCTCTCTCTGTCTCTCTCTCTCTCTCTCTCTCTCTCTCTCTCTCTCTCTCTCTCTCTCTCTCTCTCTCTCTCTCTCTCTCTCTCTCTCTCTCTCTCTCTCTCTCTCTCTCTCTCTCTCTCTCTCTCTCTCTCTCTCTCTCTCTCTCTCTCTCTGGTCCTCTGAGATGACGAGCATCCTCTCTCTTGTCGCTAGGCGACGCACTTTTACAGTTATTTATTTGTTTTTTTAAGATAATAATATTTTGAAGCACCACAAATTCAGACTTGAGATCAGTCATCGTTCATTCATCATCAGGTTAAAAACAGATTTAAAACCATACCAAAAATAGTTTGGTAGCTATGACACTCTTAATCTTAATATACATTCATCCAAATAGGAAATAAGTAAAATATAGTCATCTCCTAAACACTGGTGTCTCATAATAGAGCAGTCTATGCAAGTTTATGAAAGAAATAAATTAGCAAAAATATATATGATGTTACAACCCATTTTCATAACTGCAATTTTATTACACTTTTTTTTACACATTTGTAACCGCGAAGTCTGAAATCCGGCAGAAATATTAAAGGGTTTTCTTTTTTAGCATCTCACACACATCGTCAACATCCCCTCTTTTTTAAAACACTGTAAGCATTGCACACAAAAAATATTATTAAATGATAAATACATGCGTTTGTTAATTTATACTACTATATATATATATATATATATATATATATATATATATATATATATATATATATATATATATATATATATATATATATATTAGCTTTGTAATATAATTAAAATAGTCGATTCGTGAAGAAAGGAACAGATTACAGAATAATAAACGAACGAGCGGAAGTGTGGGCGGCGCTCTTCCGGTCCTGCAGGCGGCGCTGTGAGCTCCTCGCTGTGGTCGCGCTCAGACCGGTGAGAGTGTGTTAGCTTTAGCGCCGCTAACGTGACAGAGGAACTTTCAACAGGCTGTCGCTCGTTTCTCCGCTATTCAACTCATAACCCCGTCGGCAGAGTTCGTGAGTAGCTTTCATTCTGCAGCTCAACAGAATATGAATATGAGCCTTATGAGAGAGAGGTCCGCGGGGGCGCGCTGCTGTCGTGTTTATTGACTGCTAGCTCTTAGCGGATAGCACACAGATAAAGACTACGGCTCTGTCCTAAAGCCTGCCGAGGCGCCTATCTAGACAACATCTTTCGGGGATTATCGCGTGTTGGATTTATAAAATGCAGGCTCGCTCGTTCAGGGTGCTGTAAACGCTGCTGTCTGTGTAGGCGACGAGGGTTTGAGACACGGACAGACTGGCGAGCTGTTGTTTATTTTTATATTCTGTAGTGTTTTGTGTCTCATTCGTCCAGTTAACTAGAAATATTGAAGGTCAAAATCTGGTTAGTGTAGTCTAGATGAATGATGAATGATTGACTTTGTTTTTGACTGATTGATTTTGTTATTCTCTTTGTATTGTTTTGTTTTGATCTGTCAGAACTGACTGCTAGGGAGGGATCATATGTATGTATATATTATATATAGATAGATAGATAGATAGATACACACACACACATATATATATATATATATATATATATATATATATATATATATATATATATATAGGTATGTAGGGTTATTGGAGTTACTATTAACTTGCTAGAAAATCAATGGAAGTCTATGCAATGTCTTCATTAAGATAACAAAACTAACGTGTGTGTGTGTGTCTCTCTCTATGTGTGTGTGTGTCTCTCTGTGTGTGTGTCTCTCTCCCTGTGTGTGTCTGTGTGTGTCTCTCCCTGTGTGTGTGTGTGTGTCTCTCCCTGTGTGTGTGTGTCTCTCCCTGTGTGTGTGTGTGTGTGTGTGTGTCTCTCTCTTTCTGTGTGTGTCTCTCTCTTTCTGTGTGTGTCTCTCTCTTTCTGTGTGTCTCTCTCTCTTTCTGTGTGTCTCTCTCTCTTTCTGTGTGTCTCTCTCTCTTTCTGTGTGTCTCTCTCTCTTTCTGTGTGTCTCTCTCTCTTTCTGTGTGTCTCTCTCTCTTTCTGTGTCTCTCTCTCTTTCTGTGTGTGTGTGTGTCTCAGGCTGCGGCGCAGCAGTGAATCTCTGGGACCGTCAGCATGTTTAACCCTCACCAGCAGCAGCAGCAGTTTCATCAGCATCTGCGGCAGCTTCAACAGCTGTTCCAGCAGCAGACGCCGCCTCCGCCTCCTCCACCTCCTCCTCCGCCCCAGCCTCCGCCCGCTCATCACATCACACACGCACGGTAACACACACCACACACCGAACAGAACACTGCTGGGGAACCGGTTCAGCTAAATGGCTGTGATCTAATTGTGTTCTTCAGTTTAACAGCTGCTCAACCCGAGTCATTACACACCTTTCTATCAAAGTTATCTGACCTGTGTGTCTGTGTGTGTGTCTGTGTGTGTGTCTGTGTGTGTGTGTGTGTGTGTCTGTGTGTGTGTCTGTGTGTGTGTCTGTGTGTGTGTCTGTGTGTGTGTCTGTGTGTCTGTGTGTCTGTGTGTCTGTGTGTCTGTGTGTGTGTCTGTGTGTCTGTGTGTGTGTCTGTGTCTGTGTGTGTGTGTGTGTGTGTGTGTGTTTCAGGCCGATGGCGGCTCCCGCTCCTCCGTCTCGAATGGTGAATCTGTGCTCGGCCACGCAGACCATCATCGCTCCTAACCCCATGCTGCAGGGGGCGCTGCTCATGCAGCAGATGCAGGGTAACTCCCGCCATTAAGACACGTGTGGCCACTTTATTCCCTTCTTCTTCTCTTCAAAGCGACACACACTCGTTTCAGGCGGTCCGCTCTTGAACTGGTGTTTTCTGTTTGGTCTACACTGAACGCAGAGCGCCTTTGGGAACATCAGACGCTTTTATTTTCACTGCAGATGATTAGGTTTTGTGAGCCTGTTTTCAGTGAAGCTGGAGTTTTCCTTCAAACTAAAAGCCCTGCTGGCACTTCTGTCAAAATAAAAGGCTTAAAGGAATAGTTCACCCCAAAAATTCAAAGTGTGCCATCGGTGACTCAGCCTCAAGTAGTTTCAAATGTGTATGAATGTATTTGTTCTGCCGAACACAAGGGAAGATGTTTTGAAGAAAGTTTGTAACCAGGATGTTTTGGGTCACCATTGACTCCCATAGTAGGAAAAAAACAATACTGTGGAAGTCAACGGTGACCCAAAACAGCCTGGTTGCAAACTTTCTTCAAAATCTTTTCATGTATTTAATTAGTGACAATTACAGGTTAATAATGCATGAAACACGGAGCCAGGAAAGTTGTTATGAGGCATCCGGACATTTAACTTTTTCTTTATACTGATTCTCATAACTCTTCCCATCCAGTCGTTCTGACTGTGTTTATGTGATTTTAGGGATTTTATGCTGTTTTTGTCTCTTTTGACCTTTGACCTGGTCCTGTAAGTGTTGTGCTGACTGTGATCTCGTTGTTTTGGTGCCGTGTGAAGCGGGCGGCATGCGAGGGTTTGCGATGGGAGGCCAGCAGTTCCCTCAGTTCTTCGCTGCGGGGTCCAGAGCGTCTCTTCTGGGGCCCGTCCCGATGGGAGTCGCCATCAAAACACCGCACATGGGATTCCCACGCCACTTCACGCCACACACACGCTACTTCACCAACGTGAGTGAGAGTATGTGTGTGAGTGTGAGTGTGTGTGTGTGAGTGTGAGATTGTTGTAGTGTGTGTGTGCGTTGTAGCGTGTGTGGGTGTGTGCATTATAGGGTGTGTGTGTTGTAGGGTGTGTGTGCGTGCGTTGTAGTGTGTGCGTGCGTTGTAGAGTGTGCGTGCGTTGTAGAGTGTGCGTGCGTTGTAGAGTGTGCGTGCGTTGTAGAGTGTGCGTGCGTTGTAGTGTGTGTGCGTGCGTTGTAGTGTGTGTGCGTGTTGTAGTGTGTGTGCGTGCGTTATAGCGTATATGTGTGTGTTTGTAGCGTGTGTGTGTGTGCGTTATAGTGTGTGTGTTGTAGCGTGTGTGTGTGTGCATTATAGTGAGTGTGTGCGTTGTAGCGTGTGTGTGCGCGTTATAGTGTGTGTGTGTGCATTAGTGTGTGTGTGTGTGTGTGTGTGTGCATTATAGTGTGTGTGTGTGTTATAGCGTGTTATAGTGTGTATGTGTGTGTAATAGTGTGTGTTATTGTTATAGCGTGCGTGTGTGTGTTACAGTGTGTGTGTGTGTGTGTCTTGTTTCCCATCAGCTGTGTAGGGGTTGCACATTAGACGTTTTTCTGACATGCAACATTTTTAGCCGAGTAAGAAATGTAATGCATGTACAGCAGCTAAAATAAGTAACAAACACGTCAGGATTTTTCTAAAGGTTCTGTTGACTTTCACCAGATGTTGATAACAACCCAAGATATTAAGTTAAGTTTGCAAATTTAAAACACTTGAATAAAATTTCATTAGTTTAATACATTTTCCACGTCATTCTGTTTTATTGCACGCAGCGTCATTTCTGAACTGATTTGTTTTCTTTGTGTGCGTGGATGACTCGGGTTCTTCCTCACATCTGAAGATAATTTGATTTCAACAGCACCTTAAGAAGTGTGTTTACTGGGGAAAATGCTGACGTCTTCTGTACTTGTTTTCCCTGTGTTTGGCGAATCGGTGGCCGACTGAACACACGCAGGAGTTTCAGGCTCGTCAGCCGGACAGAAAGAGGGAAAACGAGCAGAAGTCAGCAGGCAGCAGCGACAGCCAATCGGAAGCCAGCAGCAGCAGAGGTAACCGCATGAACCAGATATGTGCAGAGGTCATGTGATCAGAGCAAAACAGGAGCAATGAATAACAGCTTTTAGATATTATACAGCCCTGCATCATAACAACTGATTCGGATTCATCTTGTGCCGCTGATTCCCAGCCAGTAGTGTCAGTTTTGCTCTTGTATGTGGGATTTTCTCACAAAGTATCTGGTCTGTGCTGATCTGGGAAAGTGAGTGTGAATGTGCACAGGCTGATTTTGAGCTGGTTTCTCAGAAATGAGTTCATTAAGCCCTCGTCTAGTGCTCCAAAAAGTACTTAGACGGCTACAATGATTATTAGTGCTGTCAAACGATTAATAACAAGTATTAGCACCACAAATAAAAAGTTTAAATAATTTGAGGCACCCAAACAGCCACAGAAAGTTTGTGAAAAAGCTCATTTTTAAACTTCTGTTTGTGTAAAGTTCTTTTTAGTAATATTTAAATATGTTTCTACTTCTAGTTAAATTGTATATTTTAAATTATTTAAATATTATATTTAAATAAATATTATATTTTAAATGATTTAAATTGAATATTTTTTTCCACATCGAAATCAAAGATCTGTGTTGTTTTGATAAGCCAATATATAAATATAGTTTGAAAAATATTCATTATTTTGTGGCTTATGGGTGTTTTATTCAGATTGTTTCCAATTGTAATAAATTTTTATTTAACAAGCTTTTTTTAAACAAGAGAAGTAAACGATTAAAATAAACAAATGCACAAAATACTTCACAAAAAAAGTGGAATCTCTCTGATTATAATTTTAATTTAATACGTTTAAAAATGTACATTTCAACACTATTCAACAGAAAATTAGATGAAATATAGTGTTTAGAGCTTGAATGAGTGTGTAGAGTTTTGAAGGTGTGTGTTTTGATGTGAACAGCTGAAGAGGCGTCCGCTCCGGCCGATCCGGGATGTCAGGGGTCTTCAGAGCAGCCCGACGAACCCGCCGCCAAGAAACACAAAACACAGGAGTCAGTGGCTTCATATCTCTGCAGTCACGTCAGAAATCTGCTTTCTAATTGGAGCGAATCAGTGCTCCGTCAGACGTTTGATTGATTGTGTTTAGATGCGTTTGAGGAGGAACCTCGTGTGCTTCGTGTGTTTGTGCAGGTCAGAGGATCCTGTGGAGACGGAATCAGCTCAGAGCACTGAATACAAGAGCCCTGACCCCGCAGGTAGACCGGATGTTAAAGGAATATTCTGGCTTTTTCAGCTTGTCTCTGTGAGCAGCTGTCAGTGATCAAATTATTTGTTTGGAAACATAAAACATTTAAATAATTTTGCTTGCAATAATGCCATCGCAATGTCACTTTTTGAACCAACTTTTCAGTAGAATTGTGTTATTGACATGTTTCACACAAAAAATTGTTCCTGGTTAGTGTGTGTGTGTGTGTGTGTGTGTGTGTGTGTGTGTGTGTGTGTGTGTGTGTGTGTGTGTGTGTGTGTGTGTGTGTGTGTGTGTGTGTGTGTATATATATATATATATTATTATTAATCATTATTAAGATATATATTATATTCAAAACTTTTGGATCAGTTATTCTTTTAATGTTTTTTTACTCATCAAGGATGCATTTATTTGATAAAAATACAGAATAAAATTATATTTTAATTTCTGTGATGCACAGCTGTTTTTTCAGCATCATTACTGCAGTCTTCAGTGTCACATGGTCCTTCAGATATCGTTATAATATACTTATTTACTGCTCAAGAAACATTTCTGATTATTATCAATAAAAACGGTTGTTTTTGGGGGGGACATTTATTTTAAATAAATTCACATGACGATGCTGAAAATTCTGATTTGCACTGGAATAAATTAGTTTTTAATGCTTGCTAAAATAGAAGATGGTAATATTGGACAGTATTACGTTTGTGTGTGTGTGTGTGTGTGTTATGAACGCGGCTGGAATCTGATGTGTTTCAGAGCTGAGTCTGCAGGACGGAGGTGGAGTGGACGGAGCGCTGGCCGCCGAAGCAGATGAGCCGAGTCAAGCGGCCGAGGTTTGTGATACACCACACACAGGACGAGAGAACAAGTAATGCATTGTTACTTTTTAAATCTGGCCAGGGTTTGCCTGTTTGTTTTAATATAAGCAGTTCTGTTTTTGGCAAACGTGAAAGCCCTTCAGCGAGTCGAGTGAATAAGCCTCAGCCAGAGGGAAAGTAACTTCACGTCTGTGCAGTAGAATGCAGACGTAATACGTTCAACACACTTCAGCCAAATAAAGGAATCTTTTCTGTTTATTAGTACGCTTGAATTAGATCATTGAAGGTCAGCAGCAAAGACATTGCTTAATAAATTGGGATTAAATGCATGAATGATATTTGCTAATTATCGCTTGTTTGCGTCATAAGAGTTGTATTTTACTAAATGATAAATACAGAATTTTTTTTTTTTTTTGTGAGTTAAATATATATATATATATATATATATATATATATATATATATATATATATATAATTTTATTTTTTTGTTATTTTAATTTTTTTATTTTTTGCTGTATTTACTAGTTACTTTAAAAGGATCTGATTGCATGACTTTAATTACTTGTAATGCGTTACCCCCAGCACTGGTCATGAAGGACCCTTTTTCTTCAGATGATGTCAGAACGCGTCTTGTTTGTTGGTCTTCAGCAGGTTGAAAGCACCGAAGCTCTGGAGAAAGACGTGGAGCAACAGATGAGCGAGGGTCCAGACGACACCACGGGCTCCGACTCGCTCTCAGAGGTCAAGGAGAGTGCAGATGCTCCTGAAGAGGTCAAAGACGGCGCTGCAGAGACCTCCAGCAAGTTCTTCTGCTATATTTGCAACATCACTTGCCATAACCAGCAAGTAGGTTTCTCCGTTATCGGATATGTGCAGCGCTTTGCATTAATCGCGCAGCTTTCCATAACCCACGCAGTGTGACCGAGTTTAAGTTTGAGATCTTGCGTGCGCAGAATTTCCAGAGCCATATGAACGGGCTGACGCACCAGCAGAAGATGATGGAGATCCAGCACATGAGCAACGCTTGTCTCGTCACGCTGCTGCCCCGCGTCCAGGAGTCCCTGCAAGGAGCTCGCCGAGACGGGTCAGACACCATCCTGCTTTAATGAGCCCGTGCTTCAGGAGGAGTTTATGTCTTCATCAGATCTGGAGAAATCAGCATCTCGCCAATGGGTGCCGTCAGAACGAGAGTCTGATAGAAACATCAGAGTAATCCACAGCAGTCCAGTCCGTCATTTAACATCTGGAGAAGATCCAACTAATCCAGCATTAAAGGAATAGTTGACCCGTAAATGAAAATTAGCTCGTCTTCGAGTAGTTCCAAACATGTATGAATTTCTCCGTTCTGCTGAACACAAAGATATCTTGTAACCAGGATGTTTTGGTCACCATTGCCTTCTATTTCTGTGAGTAAATGAAGACAGAATTGTCATTTTTGCATTTGCTGTTCCTTTAATGCTGGATTAGTTTGATCTTTTGTCTTCTTCAGATGTTAACTGATTATTGTCATTGTGACGGCACCCATTCACTGAAAATGCATTTTTCCGGTTGGCACAATTTTGGTGCATTACTAGTTAATATCCCCGGAAATAAGCAACAGATCTGAGCTGAAGAGGAACATTTGAGTTATCTTTCCTGAAACGCACACATTATATTTAAAGTTGCAGGACTCGTAACTGAAAGCGATCGGTGCAGCGGGTGGTTTTTCTGAACGCTCTGTGCTGTTTCAGTGAGAAGAGGCCGGGTCTGCAGAGA
>NC_056703.1:30651968-30659468 GCF_018831695.1 Puntigrus tetrazona | reverse complement strand
CACGACAGATATCAGCGTCATGTGACTGAAGATCCACACACACACACACACACACACACACACACACTCACACACAAACACGACACACACAGATATCAGCACATCATGTGACACACAGATCCACACACACACACACACACACACACACACACACACACACTCACACACACACACACACACACACACACACCCCTCAGACCCTGGAGGATGTGGATGTTGAGCTCTGGATCATGTTTCATGGCTTGTTTCTTCTGTAGTGTTTCTTCAGTCAAACACTGAGGTAAAGATCATCTCACGAAGAAAGAAAGAAGGAAAATGAAGCCAATTCTTTTTTTTGGGGAGATTTCTACTCTGACATTATTTTCATGACAATTAAGCACATTCTCATTACTTAAAAAAAGAGAAATAATAATAATCATATAGTGTAATATTACAATAAACTAATACAGCAGTGATCAGAATCACTTTTGACAATATTAAGAATTAATAAACTAATACGAGCTGCTCTATATTTATATTTAGTGCTGTCAAACCATTCATTACTAAATTTAAAGTTTGTTCACAGTCTGTGTATTTATAAATATTTTTACATTTATATATTTATATAATTGTTTTATAAACATTATTATAAATATATTTAATGTAAATATATGCACGTGTTTGGATTTATATATCTATAATAAACACACACGTAAACAAACACTATTATTATTATTATTCTGGAGGCAGTTAACAGCATTTATTAAACAGAATATTATATACTAAATATGTTTGATATGTAATGATATATTATAATGTGTTATATTTCCCCATGTTTTCATCATGATGATAAGAATGGAGGATTAAAATGTGCATAATTAGCATGAAAATGAAGTATTGATGGGACCTGGACATCCTTCCTCTTTGTTTTAAGGTTCCTTTCTTTTTTTCTTCTCTGTGTTTCTGCTGTTCAGAGGACTGATGATTAGAAGTGTTTTGAGTTGTTTTCTCGAGCCACGCACTTCAGCCCAGAACCAACCTTCAGAAGATCACGCCAATTGTTTCGTCGCATTATTTATATGATCATTTTTAACATGTTTTTCCCCGTTGTGTGAATAGGTTTTGGGGTGAAATGAAATGATCTTTGAGGAGCTGGTCTGCATCCGGTGTTCAGATCAAATATGTTACTGTTTGTATGATCTCTGCTGCTTCATCTCACGACCGCTGCTAGAATAATGTTGGAAATCGAACGTTTCGTGTTTCTGAAGGAAGGAACCGTTAAAAAAACCACACCGTTAAACTGGTTCCCTTCAGTCAGGTGAGCGAGACCAGCTTAAACCAGCTGAGACCAGCAGACCCCTTCAGGCTGGTTTGGGCTGGTCTTCAGACGGTTTTGTAGCTGCTGAGCTTCATGTTTGTTTGCTGCATTTGGCTCTTCTTCATTTCTATTAAAATATCTGATGATGACCAGCACTTTTGGGTTCTTTATAAACTTGACAGAAAAAAAAAACCTCACACCTTTGATCGTTTTATTTAAAACCGTTTTCTATATATCCTAGTATTATAGAGACGCTACTATAGCTTTTATTTGTGTATTTTCTCTTCTGATTTTAGGTTTAGATTGCGAGTTAATGTTTAGTTGTTGTTTTTTTTTCCTTTGGTTTAATATGTCTGCAGTTTTATCTTATTAAGTTTTATTTATATTCTGGGTATTTTATCAAAGCAATTTAAATGCGAAATGATGCTTTGGCAGCTACGTTATGGTTTGTGTACTGTATTTGATTTTATTGAAAATTGCATTTTTTTTTCAAATAATAAATGTTTTTTAGGCCCGGTATGATATTGAACCGTTCATATGATGTCCACGGTTCAGTAGCTCTTGGTGTCTGTGTGTGTCTGTGTGTGTGTGTGTGTGTGTGTGTGTGTGTGTGTGTGTGTGTGTGTGTGTGTGTGTGTGTGTGTGTGTGTGTGTGTGTGTGTGTGTGTGTGTGTGTGTGTGTGTGTGTGTGTGTGTGAGTGAGTGAGTGTGTGTGTGTGTGTGTGTGTGTTTTCTGAGCGAGTAGGAAGCTACACGTGTTTTATATTTCGGGCGAAAGCAAAAATACACTTTGTGCTAAGATAGCAGACTGGTTAAAAGCGGAGGTACGTATCGAACTCGTTTCATTGCATCCCCAAAGCTTTTATATGTATAGTTCACTAATATCTCATAAGAGAGTAATAATCCATCAGAGGCTTTAATGTAATACAGCACAGTTCACACACACACACACACACATCTACACGTTCTGCTCGTCTCCAGCGGGCTCTTCATCAGGAGGAGGATGAGGAGGGTTCTGCTGCTCTCTGAACTCTTTCCGGGCCTGTCTGTTGGACTCCAGCAGCTCGTGCAGCTTTCCGTTCAGAGCCTCGTTTCTCTCCTCGATGTCGTCCAGACAGGAGTTGATCTGATCCAGCATGGAGTCGATGGCTGCGTATTCTGATCAAACACAGATCAGTCCTGGACTCTCACTGCATACTTGTATTAGGGTTATATTATTTTTTACATTATAATGCATGTTCATTTTACACAAACATTTATCAGCTGTGACAAAAAAAAGTGAAAATCTATCAAATTGTTTAATAATATAAGAAACATTTTATATATATATATATATATATATATATATATATATATATATATATATAGTATGTGTGTGTGTGTGTGTGTAATGAAATTTAACATATTATATAAGTTTAATATATTGTAATTATAATAATTTATACATCAATTTATATAATATTCAATCATTGTGAATAAACAAAGATATTGTACTAAAATTTTTATTATTACAATATAATTGTATTAACTTCAGCAGTTAATAATCATATATATATATATATATATATATATATATATATATATATATATATATATATATATATATATATACACTCAGTTAATATATATAAAAACAAAAAATCTATTTGCAGACATCTGAAACTATTAAAACTACAGACTAATTCGACAGTAATGAGATTAGGATGCATCTTTAATTAAACACCTGAATACCTTCTTCATTGAATTCATCTTCATCCTCAATGATTCCATCATCTACTGAAACATCCGGGTCTCCGTTTGGTCCAGACATCTTAAAAACAGGTTTATAAATTAAAATCTAATTATTATAACGCCCGCGAAGCGACACACCGGGCAAAAAGTCTATATAAATATACTACGTGTGTTTATTAAAAGTAGGCATCAAAACATAAGCCTGGACGTGAAAGGTGATTAAAAGAGACGAACGGCTCGGGATCAGCTGACCGTCACGTGCGTCCGGGAACGCGCCTCTTCAGAAATATAACCCCTCTGCTGACTCAGCTACAAATGCTTCATTATTCTAAATACTGATTATATAAGAGCAAGTATATACATTATCGGACGACTGTAACGTCTCTTACGACTTCGGTGCTTTCAAAAACGAGTTTCTGGCATGTCCCCGGACAGTCTTTGGTCCTACGCCAGCGTCGCGTTTATATGACGTCACGTTGTAGTTTTAGTAACGTCGCGCCGCGCAGCATGTGCACCCAAACAGAGGCGTTTTCAGCGTTTTTGTGGTAATAGTTACAGTAACAGGTTTTGTTCGCTGATATTTAATTTTCGCCGTTATGGAGGATTTACCGGAAGATTTGCGATCCTTTCTACAGAAGCACCCTTGCTTTGAGCTCACAGACTCCTCGAAGGTCAGAATTTTGACTCCAGACTCGTATGTCAGCTGTGAAGTGGTGAGAGCGTGTTTGTGAATGTTTGTTGTGTGGACTCCGTCAGATCCGCTGCTCTCTGAACGCGCACGAGTTTCCGTGCAGCCTGGCCGAGCTGCAGCTCTTCACCGCCGGCAACAAATACAAGAAACTCCGCGCTCAGGCCGACTTCGACTACAGCCGGTACGAGCCGCACATCGTCAGCAGCACGAAACAGCCGTGAGTACACTATACCACATTACAGAACACCACACTATACTATACTACTGCACATTACACTATTTTACTAAACTATACTAGACTGCACTATACAAGACTGCAGCACACCACACTATACTATACTATACTGCACTACACTCTACTACTGCACGTTATCCTATTTTACTAAACCATACTAGACTGCAGTACACCACACTACACTATATTAATCTGCAGTACACTATACCACATTACAGCGCACCACCACCACACTATACTATACTACGCTCCTCTACTACTGCACAATACCCTATTTTACTAAACTATACTAGACTACAGCACACCACACTATGCTATACTATGCTATACTATACTATACTGCACTACACTCCTCTACTACTGCACGTTACCCTGTTTTTACTAAACTATAGTACACTGCAGTACACCACACTACACTATATTAATCTGCAGTACGCTATACTACACTACAGTACACTATACCACATTACAGCGCACCACCACCACACTATACTATACTATGCTCCTCTACTACTGCACAATACCCTATTTTACTAAACTATACTAGACTGCAGTGCAGCACACTACACTATATAAATCTGCAGTACACTATACTAGACTACAGTACACTATTACATTACAGCGCACCACCACTATACTATGATACACTACACTAGACTACAGTACACTATACCAGATTACATTACTGCACACTAAACTATACTATACTACACTCCTCTGCTACTGCACATTACCCTGTTTTACTAAACTATAGTACACTGCACCATACTACACTACTCTGCACTATACCACACTACACTATATTAATCTGCAGTATACTAGACTACAGTGCACTATACTACACTAAACTGTCCTTTTTCGTTTTGATTCAGAATAGTTAGAATATTTTTGTATTTAGATTTTTACATTTTAGTTCACGTAAACTTCAATGTATTGAGTTTTAATGAATTTTTTATACAGCGCTTAAACAATGCCGTTTTAATAGTGCTTTTCTCCAGTCATTTAATAGTATTTTTTTCCAGTTTTCGACTTTTTTCAGTTAGTTTGCAAGACAGGATTTCTATTTTTTTCACCTTTATTTCGATGAAATAATTTAGTTGAAGTAGCTGCAGTAAGTTTTGGTCTGCTGCTGTGTTTCCTCAGACACCATCTCTTCTGTAAGCTGACGTTGCGTCACATCAACCGCGTGCCGGAGCACGTTCTTCGTCACGTCGGCGGCCGGCGCTACAGGAGAGCTCTGGAGCAGTGTAAGTCTCTCAGACGTCTTTCTGTGAACCCCACGGCCCCGCTGGACCTCACCCAGCTCTTGTGTTGTTGTGGTCAGACGAGGAGTGCGTCCGGCGCGGCGTGGAGTTCGTTCCCGTGCAGCTCAAGCAGAAGAACAGACCCAAGGAGGCCGCAGGAAGTGAGCGGCGGCCCAGCAGGAAGCAGGACAGCGGCGTCTGGACCCCGAGCTCGAGCGGCGGCGAGGACAGCGACTCCTCGGACAGCATGTCCGATCTTTACCCACGTCAGTGACGCTCCTCGCCCGTAACCCGCTGACCGCTGGCAGTGCTGGCAGAACGCTCATCTCTCGTGTCTCCGCAGCGTCTTTGTTCAGCGTGAAGAAGCAGGACGGTGAGCAGGAAGATGATTTTCAGACCGATGATGATGATGATGATGAAGAGGTGTCTGAAATGGAAGTAGAAAACCATGTGCAGAAACGCAAAAAGGTGAGCGTGACTGAATCAGCTCTGTGATGAACTCCTTCCACACGACCGGGATCGATTCAAACAGTCTTTGTTCTCCTCAATTATAAGCCGCTTTCTCTATAAGCGTCTGCAAAATGATTAAATGTAAATGTCATCGTATAAAAATGCGCATCTGTATTTGCTTTGCACGCGCCAGTTACTAATTGACTGACTGCAAAAAAACGGCTGCTTGCCAAAACATTTCTCATTTTAACTGAACGTGATGCGTTTGAATAGCAACTTTATAAATGAATAAAAACTAAATATGAAAAGGCTAATAAAATTGAAGTTAAAGGAGAAACTGAGAAGCATAAAAACTACCGGAAGATATTTATACTAATAAAATAATTGTCCAGTTACTGAGATGTCCCTGAGAGAAGAGAAAAGCTCTGTTTCCTGGTTTGTTCACTCGGTTCTGTGTATTTATCTGTGATTTATTTTCATGTATATTCTGTGCTGGATGAGCTCTGTGTGGGAAATAAATGAACTTAATCAACTGACTGTGTTTCAGGTCCAGTCTGCTGGGTTTACCAAGAAGTTTAAGAAGAACAAGAAGAGGAAGGGTTTTAAACATGTTGGCAAAGTCAATGGAAAATAATAAAGTTTGTAATTCATGGAAAAAGTCATAACAGACTTGTGTTACTGTCATTGAGAGGCTGTTGTTTTCTCTTTTCCTTTTAATTAGTTGGGTTTTTGGTGATTTAGTTGTTTTTGTTTTTACTTGTTTTAAGCTTTATATGCAGTTAGTTCAAATTCATAAGCCTTACATTAAGTAATGTTAACAAAAAGCCAAATTTTTTTAGTTCATTTATTTAATATAGTGAATAGGACTTACTATTCACTTCTATTTATTTATTTAGAAAAGCATGTATTATGTTAGACTGAGTCAGTTACATATGGTGTGCCTGTTTTGTGTATTCTGTTTTTTCCCTTTTTATGTAATTGTTATTATTATTATTAATGATAATAACTGACTTGATTTAATACTAATAACTATTCATTATTACTACTAATAAATAATCATTTTAATGATAAATACAAAACTATTATTGCAAATTGCATGTAAATATAATATATATGAGTATAGTTACAATACAAGTTATAATAATACAGTAATTCAAGACTATTGGTAATGTGTGTGTGTGTGAAATTATTTTTTAATTCATGTTATAAATGCAATTTATTAAAATAATGTGTTGAATATTAATGTTCATTATATGAATAATAATAAATAATAAAATGGTTCGATTAATACAATAATATTTTTCTAAATTTATGAAAGATTATTATTCTAGTTGAACTTGAGTTTTATGTTATTATTGTGTATACTACTACTAATTATTATTATTATACAGTTAATTTATAATGTGCTTTATCACAATTCTTTTGACGAAAAAGCCTCGCTCTGGCTGCTGTGCGTGCGCGCGCTCGTGTGAGCGTACGTGGCGCGCGCTCGCGGAGAGGAGGTTTTCGGCCGCGGCGCGGTGCATTGTGGGACGGCGGCGGAGGCCTAGGCGGGCGGCGCGAGCGCTGGACGGACGCGCGCGGCTTTACGTTAGTTTCGGGCTGACTGTCGGAGGGCGATGGCGCGCGAGGACGTGATGAGCGCGGCGGAGGACGCGGCGGACCAGGTGCGTCGACCGAGCGTGAGCGCGACACGCGTCTGCACGCGCGTGACGGACGCGTCGCGTTATGCGCGCGGCTCGAATGCCATCGAATGCGTGTTCGTGCGCTGAATCCGGAGAGAGATCCCGGTCGAGCGATCGTGTCAGAACACTTCCGAGGAGGAGGAAGGAAGGGATGCACTTTTAACGCG
>NC_056703.1:30644468-30646968 GCF_018831695.1 Puntigrus tetrazona | reverse complement strand
GCAGAACATGGTGGGAACGGCTCTGATCGTGCTGGTGGCGGTGGGCTTGAAGACGAAGCTGGCCGCCCTGACGCTGGTTCTGTGGCTCCTGGCCGTCAACGTCTACTTCAACGCCTTCTGGACGGTGCCGGCCTACAAACCCATGCACGACTTCCTCAAGTACGACTTCTTCCAGACCACCTCGGTCATCGGAGGCCTGCTGCTGGTGGTGGCTCTCGGCCCGGGCGGCGTCTCCATGGACGAGAAGAAGAAGGAGTGGTGAGGACGCCCGGAGCTGCCCTTCTGTTTTTTAGCGCGTTTTATTCGCAGCGGTCGAGGAGATTCGTCATTCGTTTCGAGTCGTTTTGTGTTTAATAATGAAAGCGTGTTTATGGAGGAGCGTTCGCCGGGAGAGAGAAGTGCAGCAGATCTTCTTCGTCCTGGACTCTTTCTCGTGTTCTTCGGGATGCTCGGGTCGGATGATGTTCCTGAGGACCTGATGCATCAGACGTCTGTGAACTCTGAACTCTCAAACTCTGAGTTTGTTTTGCGGTCGACGAACGGGACGGTTATCCAAGTGTTTTCTGTTGAGTCTAAGAAAGACGAGTCACTATTGATTTTTTTTTTCAGACGTTTATATTGTGTTTTTGACTTTTTTTGGTTTTCAGATCGCGGCGGAAAAATAAAGCAAAACCTACACATAATGTAAAGGTGTTTGTGTCCCGTTCTAAATGAAAAGTGTTTGTGTGCATCCGTGTGATGAGAGAAGTATTGTTGTTGTATTTTCTGTAAACGGTACTTTATGCAGGTGATTATGACAGCCGTAAATGTATTAAATTTAATTAGGGAGATGCATTAATGCAAATAAGACAAAAAGCACTAGAAATCAAGATGTTTCTCGTCTTAATTCACCTCCTGAATGTTTGCAGAAGGAACATCAAACCTCACCGGAGCCTCATGTAAGTCTGATTTCTAGATCTGGAAAAAACATGCCAATTTGTCCTTGAGTTTTTAAGTATAATAATAATAAAAAAATACTATAAATTAAATTATATTAAACTGACTTTTTTTGTTGAATCTCATATAGCTAAAAATGAATACATTTTTTTAAATAATAAAATAAAAATAAACTCAAATAAACTTTTTCAGCATAATCAAATTCAACTTATTTTTTTAATTAACTATAAATGAAGCTATATTAAATTAAACTGACTTTTAAACATTTTGTTGAATCTCATCTAAATTTTTTGAATTATTTAATGATCTGAAGCAATTGAAAAAAAAATGTTGCCGTGATTTGTTTGTTTATTTGTTTTTATTTAACTACTTTTTTTGCAGCACTGACATTTTTAAAAACATGTCAAGTTCTACAATATATTATCTTAAAATTAATAGTGATTTATAAACCTGGAAAATTCATTCAAATTAATATAATTGCACTGTAAAAATATCCACTAACTTTTTTTTTATTCAGTTGCTGCTTTTTGATGAAGTATAATCCAACTGTACATTTGTTTTTTAGTTCATTTAATTCAAATAGCTTGAAATCATGAACTATAGTAATGGGAATGGGAATTAATTTTTTTACACGGTGGGCGTTTTTAATATGTCAACCTCAATTAATAAAATTGGATGTTATTTAAAATTTCCACCGTTTTCTTAAGTTCAGTTGTTCATTTTAACAAGTTAAAGTAATGGACAAATCTACATCGCCTCGACGTGTTGATCATATTTTTTAATTAATACTTAAAATATAAATGATGTTTGAATAGTTGATATAAGGTGTTCATTTATAAAAAGCAGTTATCATGCAATGAAAATAATACCACCATGTTTGCTCTGTGGGTCTTTTATCGTTTTAATGAAGTTCATAAAAAATTCATGCAATTTTTGGCACCTCTTTTCCTTTTTATGATTTTTAATTTCCTTTATAAAAACATTGGACTCTAGCTACTTATCTTTAAATAAATGAACTTCACAATCTGGTCATCTCTTGTTCATACAGTTTAACAGCAGAATAAGCAATTTTCTTATTCATACAACTATACTACTATAAATACTTCTAATAAATAACTTCAATCAGATGTTGATGTTACTATCTTTAAAAAGCGTTGCCATATTTCTTACAGTAAAATATATATTAGATGTTTGTTTACGAGTCGAAATATGTAAAAAAAAAAAATTATACACGCATATATTTCTATTTGTGCGTAATATAAAGCGTGCTCTGTGATTGGCTCGTGTGTCCGGGGGGCGGGGCTGAGCGCATGTGGGTAATAACGGAGCACGCGGACTCGAGAGGATCAACTGGATGTGGATCTGATCCGGTCTCGTCTGGTCTGTGTCTCGCTTTTCTTTCCTGCTGGGTTTAGGTGAGTTTTAGCTGGCTTTAGAAGCGTTCGTACTTTCGAGGAAGAGTGGTTTAAAACGATCCCGTCTCTGCTGGTTGTCGTGTTATTTTCTGCAGGTCTAATGAGAATAACGTGTTGAGTTTATGAATGTTTATCTGAAGTCTGTTAAA
>NC_056703.1:30631968-30639468 GCF_018831695.1 Puntigrus tetrazona | reverse complement strand
TATTGCTCCAAAAAAACAATGATCGTTCACTCTTCTGAAACCACTGAAGCGTTTATTTGAATTGAATTATATTTCAAATATTTCCGCTCTTGTCTCAGTAATAAAGCTCTGTTGGGTTTTATTCGTAAGGCCTTTGCTTATGATCTAGAAGTGAACAATTATTATTTACGGCTTATTGTAAAAATGTAGAGATACGGTTCTCTTATAATTCGTAATATTTAGATTTCTTTTAGTTTTTATTTTAGTTTATTTTTACTTATTTTTATTTTACTTTCATTTAAATTTTTTCTTTTTGTTTTCATTCTTCACCATTTTATTACTCTGAAAAAAAAATATTCTAAAGGTAAGTCATTGCAATCAATTTATTTGAGCTGCATTTAAATAAAGTATGTTTATGTTTATTTAAATGTAGCTGAAATGAATAGTTTGCAGCCACTTGCAAAAATGTATGTTGCACATTAAATGTTATTTCACTGAATGTTTATGTAATTGAAGTAAGAGTGGTTTTATGTTTAGAAGAAGTTACAGACACTAACATGTTGACCTGCTTCTCTCCACTAGATGGAGCTGTGTCTTTATTAATATCATCTTCTTCAAGCTCTGACTGGTTTTTCAGTCTTTGGGTGGATGCATGTATATAAGAATCATCTCTATACACTGTTTATTTATAAGGCGCTGACTTGTAATTGTTTGTGAAAACGTGTGTGTTTGTGCAGAAACACGGTATCCCCGTCCCTGTGAGTCCGAAGGCGCCGTGGAGCATGGACGCAAACCTCATGCACATCAGGTGAAGAACGTCTCCCTGAACACCTCCCTGCCGTCACCGCGCCGCAGAAAAAGCCTAACACACATCTCTTTTTAACAGTTACGAGTCTGGAGTTCTGGAGAATCCCAAGGTAGGAGATAAACCTTCCTCACAAGACGGTCAGATTTCAGAATCACAGCATTTTTCTAAAAAAATAAAAAAAATAATCACGTTATTACAGTTCAGAAACATATGGCAAAATATATTTGTAAATGTGCATCTTTCAAAGTATATTTATATAAATGTATTTTCTGCATTTTTGTTGCAAAATGCATTTTAAAAGTATAAATATATGTAAGGATTTATTTGGCACATGTTTTCGATACGAAGAGAAACTTTATTTATGGGTTTAATGAATGCATGTGAAAACATTTTGTTTCATATTATTATAAATCTAGTTTTTGGTCTGTGGTGGGATTTTTTTCTTCCTCGCCTGCATGCGTCCTAAAGATTAGAAATGTGTTTTGTTTTGCCCCGAAATGAATTTTGAAGTATATGAAATGTCATTTTAACTTCATAGTTATATACTGGGCTCAGGTTTCTCTGAAGTAAACACACTTCTGCTCATGAACACACTTCATTAGTTCAGCTCAGGTGGTTCAGGTGAGCTCATCCCGCTCGGGGTCGTGACCTTCGACCTCTGCTCCGCTCCTGGAGTCTTTTGTTCCTGGTTTCTGGAGTCGGATGAACGTCAGCAGAATGTGACGAGTTTCCCTAAACTTTAAACTCCTGTGGATGTCTCCGTTGACAGATTTCCGTCATCTTTCCGTTCATGTTTCTTCATGTTTTTTCTTCATGAGAACGAAGAATTTCTTACAACGGCAAAAAGAAAGTGCAGCTCTAAATGCAAATCCCTTTTTTTATACATTTCGTATTCCACGGCAGAAACAAGCTTTTATAAAGCACTGCTTATGCATGCAATTATTATATATATATATATATATATATATATATATATATATATATATATATATATATATATATATATATATATATATATATATATATACATAGTATATATTATATATTACATAAAAAAGTAGATACGGTGAGATAAAAAAAAAAAAAAATATATATATATATATATATATATATATATATATATATAATTTTTTTACTATGTTTATATTTATTTATTAATTTCAATGTAAGTGTATTGGCCAATTTTTTTTTTCTTTACGGTGAGATATATAGTTAATTTTTTTATAATAATAGTAAAATAAATTAATAATAATAATAATAATAATAATATAAAAAAAATATATATATATATATATATATATTTATTTTTTTTATTATGTTTTATATTTATTTATTAATTTCAATTTAAGTGTATTGGCCAATTTTTAATTTTTTTTTGTATTTTCAAGTGTCATATTAGATCATCAGGCTTTTCTCTGCACTGATAGAGTGAGAATCCCGGGGAAAAAACAGCGAAAAATCAGAGAAAATGAATGATACGCTTCGACTGCTGTAAATGACTGAGATCTTTATAGACATTTAAACATCAGTCTCCGTGAGATGAGATGAGATCCGGACATACAGCGCAGCGCTGATTGAGAGACAAAGATATGAACATAAAGAAGAGGTTCTGGAGGCTTGCGAAGATCGCGCTCCTCTGAAGATCTGATGGAGACTCGTCCTGAGATGATCCGTCAGGATCGGGGTTATTAAGACGTGGATGCAGATCATCTTCTCTCATCAGAAGGAGAACGTCTCTGTCTCGGTTCAGGACACGGTGATTTTCGCGTCACTTCCAATCCAGTGGCCAGATTTCACTGCTTCACTTTCATCTCTTCACTCATTCTTTCCACTCCCCGACACTTTTTTTTTTTTTTTTTTCTTCTCCCCCCGTCGCCGTCTCTTTCAGCTCCGGGCTTTGATTGAAAGCAAATGAGGCAGCTAACGTGTGGAAAGAGAGAAATTTACTCGCTGTAAGTTCATGCGGCGGCCGTCTTTCAGGATGGGTGCTCAGGCGCTCCTCGGGAACACAATATACAGCACTGAATAAAGCGCGAGCGGCGACATCATGCTTCTCTTCACGCACCATTTGCCTCCAAAGCCTTCCCCGGCCTGTCGCTCTCGCTGGGGATTATTCCTAGCTTCGCCTGTCTCGCGGGGTCAAAGGGCAGGGCCGGATCCGCCGGCGGGGGGCACAATTGAAATTCATCGATCCCGTCGCATTATATCAAGCGCCGAGCTTCACCTGATCTCCTCGCGTCCGGCGGCCGTGTTTGACGTTACCTGTTCGGTGCGGAAGAATGAGTCGAACGTCGTGCACTTTGTCCGTTCTGTTTCAGGAGAGCTTCCTTTAATCAGCTTTTTTGTGTATGATATTTGATTTTTACAGTAAATAGTGATAAAATATGCATCGCAGGCAGAAAACTTGTAAAAACTGAAAATATACCAAGCTGATTGTACACACACACACACACACACACACACACACACACACACACACACACACACACACACACACACACACACACACACACACACACAGACACACACACACACACACACACACACACACACACACAGACACACACACACACACACACACACACACACACACACACACACACACATACACACACACACACACACACACAGACACACACACACACAGACACACACAGACACACACACACACACACACACACACACACACACACACACACACACACACACACACAGACACACACACACACACACACACACACACACACACACACACACACACACACACAGACACACACACACACACACACACACACACACACACACACACACACACACAGACACACACACACACACACACAGACACACACACACACACACAGACACACACACACACACACACACAGACACACACACAGACACAGACACACACACACACACACACACACACACACACACACACACACCTATACACATACACACACACACACACACACACACACACACACACACACACACACACACACACACACACACACACACACACACACACACACACACACACACACACACACACACACACACACACACACACACACACACACACACACACACACACACACACACACACACACACACACACACACACACACAGACACACACACACACACACACACACACACACACACACACAGACACACACACACACACACACACACACACACACACACACACACACACACACACACACACACACACACACACACACACACACACACACACACACACACACACACACACACACACACACACACACACACATACACACACATACACACACACACACACACACACAGACACACACACACACACACACAGACACACACACACACACACACACACACAGACACACACACACACACACACACACACACACACACACACACACACACACACACACACACACACACACACACACACACACACACACACACACACACACACACACACACACAGACACACACACACACACACACACACACACACACATACAGACACACACACACAGACAAAAAGATCATACCAACATTAGAATTTAATTTATGGTGTAATCTGAATCCTAACCTCAAAGTGTGTTCTCGTCTTAAAGACGACTGATGAACTTTTTTTTAACCAGCTTGTGTTTTCATTTCAAGACGCTCATCTCTCATCTAAAGACGGTGTTGTTATTAAAAACAGCAGCACACTTCAGACGCCTGCGTTTATACGTCTGATAAAACCCGGCCCGCTCCGTCTCTTGTGTTAAAATTCTACCCATTAATTTGACCCTTCCAGACGCTTCTTCAAATGGCTTTTAAGGCCATTTCACCGGTTTCATCTCAGGACAGATACTAGTGAAGCAGAAAATAAAGAAAGTAGCGGCGCGCAGTCAGAGACGGCGTTTAGTTAAAGCCACAGTAAAGACGGACGTGCATTTAGACTCGGCCGGCTGAGATTAGTTATCGTATGATGATGTTTGTCTGGTAAAGGTTTCCATTTAAATGCACCCGGTGGTTATTTTGCATAGTTCCCCTGCAATTTGCCTCAGCTCAGGACACACGGACTGTCATCTCGCTGTAATCTGTGGTAATTGGCAGGGCTGACGGACACACACACACACACACACACACACACACACACACACACACACACAGGAGAGAAACCCCTGGCTTCACCGAGTGGAAGTACATCCGTCTGACATGAAGACTTGATGGGTGGCCTTTTTTTTTGCTTTTCGTTCGCATGACAATAAATAAATGTTTTTTGCATGAAACAAAGTACTTTGTCGCGCAGAAGCTGTCAGTCAAAGCAAAATGCATCCAATCAGCTGCAGCACTTTAGCAGGGAATGTTGTCTGAACGTTCTGCCAAAGTTATGAGCAAACATTCTACCAGCGACGGGGATAGAATTAGTTCGAAGTTACGAGGCCCGAAATGTTTACGTTTACATTATATTTATCTGTTAAAATTGTCGGCGAACAGCTGCAATTCTACCGTTAATTTACAGTTAATTACCGTAATTGATATAACCCACCTATTAAAGCACTGAAAACCGTTTTATATCTTTGAAACACATTGATAACCAACAGAAGCGTGTGGTGATGAGAAAGTGATGAGAAAGTCTCACGATGAACCAAAGCAGCTTTTAAATGGCGTCGTTCACGCAAACAATTCAACTCAAATATACTCTAAACATTAGATGTGACATACAGCTCTAATAAACACAGCTGATAAGAAACGGATCAAATTCAAACTAAAGTCTAAATGCACGCAGGAGATTCTGGTCTAATATCAGTTGGTGTTTTTTCCGTGTAAATTTAACAGGAATGTACCGTTAACCGTTTGACAGGTTTTTACCGCAGCATTTTCTGCTAAAAGCACAGTCTGTGTTCACAGTGTGCGTTTATTTAGCAGACGTCTCCTGAATGACGTTTTTTAAAGGTTCCCCGTACCAGAGAGTTCACAGAACCTTATATTTTCAGAATTTATGCAAAATGATACGTTGGATGTTCACCAAAAAATATTTAGAGACAAAAAATGTTTTTGAAACGCTTATTGCTTAATCATTTTTATTTCACAGTTCAGTTTTTCAAAGAAAAAAGTGCATTTGCAAATTATAAAGAACTCACAACCACGACATTAATCAATTAATCACGATGAATTACGGCCAAAATAAAAGTTTTTCTTTACATGTGTACTGTGTATATTTACTATGGATATATAAATACACATATGCATGCATATATCGAATAAAAAAGCTACGTTTATATATTAAATATATTTATGGATACATTTATATGAATATAAACATGCGAATACAAGCTGAATATATACTGTATGTCTCTGTATTTACACGAAATAAATATACAAAGTAAGTGCAGATATGAATAACTTGTATTTTGGATGCGATCGATCGTGTGACCTGCTATGTTCGAGCATGTAATTGAATAGAATTGAAAAGCTCTTTTTTCTGCTGTCCGTCAGAATCACGCGCCTCCAGATCTCTACCAGATGACCAAGAACCCGGAAGACGCCCCCGAGGAGCCAGACGTGCTGGAGATCCACTTCTCCAAAGGTTTGGACGAGAAAATCCTCGAATTTTGATCATTGATATATGCACGAGAGTCTAAATGGATTCAGGCACTTTCAAAGTGTCCCACTTCATCACTCTTTACTTGCTATAGTGTAGAAAATGGTAACGAAATACGAGAAGACCATTTCAGATCATGTCAGATAGCTTTGATCGAACGCGGTTCGAGTAAAAGCGCTCCCAGAGTCTTACTGGACGTCCCCCGAACGAGGAACTGTTTGACTGTGTCACGGTTTCCTTTAGTTTGCTTCCATAAAAAATAAACAATCTTTCCATCGATTGCTGGGACGGTGCTTGAAAGCCGTTTGAAGATCGAAATATCGAAATACCACGCACATCCCTAACCACTTCTAACTTATCTTTACTCATTGTCCTAAAAGAAAGCCGCAAATGTTCCTCAGCGACGCGAGACGTCTATAAATATCTGCCGCGTATAATGAAGCGAAACGTTGGGTCAGTCTCAAAGGAACTGTTTTCAGACGCTTAAACAAAGTGCAGTCGGACTCCGGTTCCCATATTCGCGGAATTAGAATTTCAATGGTTGTGTGGGACCCCGAGTGAACTAGTAATGTGATTTTATCAGACAGCGATGTCATTGTGCTCTATGATCCGTTTTGATCGGCCATCAGTATTCATAGATATTTGAGCACGTCCATTTAATGTCCATGAGAAAAGCTGTTTTAGTGATTCTCACAATAGAAGCCCCCCGTCGCCGCCCCGCTCCTGTAAAGACCTGGTTTATCTGTCTATTCTGCTGCGGCTTTTCTTCTCCTCACTTTCTCAGCACTCTCCCTCATTCAGAAAAAAAGAATTTTAACGACCAAACCTTTTCCCTCTTGTCATTTTAACCCCCGTTCCTTTGCCACGTCTTCTGCTGCTCCTCAAAAGGAGAACGGCGCGAAAGACGGCGAAAGAGTGGAAAAATGTAAAGCGGTAATTTTTCCTACAACTGTGTCTTCTGTCCTATTGTTGCTTTTCTAAGGCCGAGAGAAAGAGTGCGGTGAATGAAGAGAGAGAGAGAGAGAGGTGGCCGAGAGAGCCCGTCTTCCAGCGCCGTTTGGTTTATTTGAACTTTTAATCTAATTATTAACTATCCGAAGGCCTCC